>NC_134360.1:71197588-71497588 GCF_048569485.1 Anomaloglossus baeobatrachus
CTCCTCCTCTCTTTCTCTCCCTCTCTTTCTCTCCCTCTTTTTTTTCTCTCCCTCTCTTTCTCTCCCTCTCTTTCTCTCCCTCTCCTTCTCTCCCCCTCTTTCTCTCCCTCTCTTTCTCTCCCTCTCTTTCTCTCCCTCTCTTTCTCTCCCTCTCTTTCTCTCCCTCTTTCTCTCTCCCTCTCTTTCTCTCCCTCTCTTTCTCTCCCTCTCTTTCTCTCCCTCTCTTTCTCTCCCCCTCTTTCCTCCCTCTCTTCTCTCCCTCTCTTTCTCTCCCTCTCTTTCCCTCTCTTTCTCTCCCTCTTTTTCTCTCCCCTCTCCTTCTCTCCTCTCTTTCTCTATCTCTCTTTCTCTCCCTCTCTTTCTCTCCCTCTCTTTCTCTCCCTCTTTCTATCTCCCTCTCTTTCTCTCCCCCTCTTTCTCCCTCTCTTTTTTTCTCCCTCTCTTTCTCTCCCTCTCTTTCTCTCCTCTCTTTCTCTCCTCTCTTTCTCTCCCTCTCTTTCTCTCCCTCTCTTTCTCTCCCTCTCCTTCTTTCCCTCTCTTTCTCTCCCTCTCTTTCTCTCCCTCTCTTTCTCTCATCTCTTTCTCTCCCTCTCTTCTCTCCCTCTCTTACTCTTTCTCTCTTTCTCTTTCTTTCCCTTTTTTTCCCTTTTTTTCCCTCTTTTTTCTCTCTCCACCCACCTTGGAATCGATACCAGCTTCGGCTGTTCGATTTGAATATCAGCTTCGGCTGTTTGCCTTAACCTGTATCACCTGACCAGTACTATCCCCTATGGTACGCAAGTTTGTTGCCATACCTGTACTAATATATCTCTCTCTCCATATGATTAAGAGCATACTCTGCAAAAACGTGTGGAACCTTACCATTATTTGCAAACCTCGTTGTCCTCCGAGACCCGTATTTCCTTACTCTGACCAGTGATGTACGTTCCGCAGTATATTTTCATGTATATTTGTATTATTCTGTACATACTCTATGTATCACCTGTATATAATGCACTCATTATTGTTATTGTCTTCACACCTTTTCAGGCAACAACCTTGAGAAAGGCTCTATGCCGAAAACGTTGGTGCTGTTGCTCTGGTTAGGTTCCTTTTGCAGTGTACTAGTCAATAAATTCACTTTTGCATAATTCCCTCTTGTCTTCATTTGAGTGCTGGGATTCTCTTACTAAGTGGGGTGTGTGTGGCCCAATTAGTGGAAACGAGGGAGACTGTGGTTGGAGTCCCCTCGCTATTGAAAAAAGAACCAAGATGAAACAAGTCATGGCTCTCAGAGGACTTTTCTTCCCCTGGGTCATCCAGGGGAGGTGAAAGGCATGCGTATTTTTGAGAGTGCTTCATGCAAAGCATCTTTTTCATTTTGAAAAGGGGGGTCAACTGATCCCAGTCAAGTGGGTGTGTGTGGCTCAATTAGTGGAAACGAGGGAGACTGTGGTTGGAGTCCCCTTGCTGTGTTTTACATGATTTTCGAAGGGCATGACATGCCTAAGAGGTTGAGTTTCAGCATCTGCAACTTGTTGGCTACAGAAAGGCTGCCTTTATACCCTTTTTAGACCGAGTATTTTCGAGACCTTATGCCCATTGCAGTGCCCCAAAAGCCGATGGCCAGTCACCACTCCTTCTCCAAGAAAGGCGTGCCCGCGCTGCCACAGCAGTTCGCACACAACATCACCGATTCCTTGAGAAACTCTGTGTGTGACAGGGTGCATTTCACCACAGATTCTTGGACTAGTAAGCATGGACAGGGAGTTACATGTTGCTGACTGGGCACTGGGTAACTATGGTGAGAGATGGAGAAGGGTTTCTGTACAAGTCTTGCCGTCCCCATGAGTTGTGTGTCAATCCTTCCTCTGTATGTACAAGTTCCTCCACTGCTTTTGCCTCCTCAACCTCGTGTGGGTCCTCCACCTCGGCCCAAACCCTGTGTGGTCAGGCCACCCTTCCTTGTAACTGCGCCCAAGGAATCCCACACACCTCCTTACTATGCTGGCAGCAGAGCTCAACAGCATGATGCGGTCGACTCTTTACTTAGAAATGTCTGGGAAATGTGAGTCACACCGCTGATGAGTTGTGGACGTAAGCTCTGGAGAGTGAGACCGAGTTTCATCAATGGTTGTCTCCACTCAACCAGCAGCCAGGGAAGGCCGGGTTTGACAATGATGCAAACCAGTCTGCGACCCTTCTTCAGGGCAATGTGACACACGTGCCTTGTATGGCTCATGTGTTGAACCTGGTTGTCCAGCAATTTTTAAAACACTATCCCGGCTACATGGCCTTCTGCAGAGGGCACGGTGTAACGCCTGCCTGGATCGACACACTCAGATGGGCTGTAAAGGATAGGCTAGAGGGAAGCCACTCACCAAGCTGGACACCCAGAACCCTGAAACCCTTTAACCCCTATACAGTGATTTGGAATTACACAGGGCCAAAGTTGATCAATACCTGTGGAAGGCTGCAGTTCCAGAGAATAGTAGTCATGCAGGGTCAAAACATTAATTGAGGAAGAGGAACAAAATGGGATGGCCAGGACTTAATCAGAAAACAAGCAGAGGTGAAATGCGGATCGGCCAACGAGGTACATAACAGCAAGCATGAAAAGTAGTCAGGTAACAAGCACACAAAATCATAAAACTGAACTGGGGGTAACAGTAACAAGAGGTTCATAGCTTTGTCTGGCAGTGGTCTGCAGACAGTAGGGGCCTAAAAAATGGTGTGGTGTATTCTCATTGGTCTTAGCTGAATGATGGTACTTCATCTGTGAGATACCCACCACCTACATTCAGCCTGTGGTTCTGCATCTGTCAAGGTAACGCAGCCCAGTGGGTGAGCATAACCTGCGTCCAGCTGCGCTGCTGGCATCGACTCCTTTCCCATCATCAGCACTATGCACGAAAGGAACACGTTGTCACCTGGCGACCGGAGTACAAATTGATTGAGTGGACTACGTTGGTCTCTTAACAGCCGTGTGCGGCAATGATGCAAACCTGTCTGCGGCCCTTCGTCAGGGCAATGTGACACACGTGCCTTGTATGGCTCACGTGTTGAATTTGAATCTCCAGCAATTTTTAAAATACCATCCCGGCCTACATGGCCTTGTGCAGCGGGCACGCTGCTATGTGCTCACTTTCATCCTTCGCACCCAGCAGCTCAACAACTTTTATCGCTCCGGAAGTCTTAGGGTCTGGCGGTTAAACGCCGGAAATGCGATGTTCCGACACGCAGGAATTGGAATCTGCACATGTTGCAGCGTCTGTGGCAGCACCGCAGAGCCCTGCTGAAATACGGTATGATGTATACCCTGGGCTAACTTGATCCAGAGACAAAAAGAGAAACTTTCAGCTCACCCATTCCATGTGCTCAGGTATCCTTCTGCTGCTCGGGCTGCAGGTGCTGTTACCTGTGTATAATGAAGAGGGAAGCGTTCTGCCCAGCGCAAGAAGGAGAGATACCTCAGTAAATTTCCAGGTGCTTTATTCTGCTTGGTTTCCAATAAAAACAGTCAAGACTTGACTTGACAAAGGCTACACTCCTGTAGCCGAAACGCGTCGCTGTTGTGTCATTATCCATGGAGGACTATGTCTTGACTGTTCATATGATTATATGACTGTTTTTATTGGAAACCAAGCAGAATAAAGCACCTGGAAATTTACTGAGGTATCTCTCCTTCTTGCGCTGGGCAGAACTCTTCTAACTTGATCCAGAGGTGGTGCAGATCACGCTGCTGGAGTGGTGTCAGATCAAGGACCTATGCACCCTTCTACACAGTTTACAAATGTCGACGAAGATGTTTAGCACTGGGGATGCCATTCTCAGCGTGACAATTCTGGTCATCTACAAGATGGAGCACACTGTAAGCATTATTCGGAGTCAGGTGTTGGTCCAAGAGGAAGGGGAGGAAATACAGGAGGAGTCATATGCAGAAGGGATAATAAGATCTACAAGGTCCAGACGGTGAGCGGCACCTAGGCGGAAGTCAAGGGACGGTGGGGGAGAGGGATTAACAAGGGCGCATAGTATCAGCAAAAATTGTTGAGGAAGGTGCAGGAGCCCATGAAGAAATGGAGGACGAACTGGCGATGGGCATGGAAGACTCAGCAGATGAGTGAGAGCTTGCTCACATTTCGGTTGTGCGAGGTTGGGGGGAGAGGGCAGAGGAAGGAGGCACGATTCTCACCTCTCTGCCACCAACACACCAAGGACTTGGTCCTCCTGGATGCACAAGACACATGAGCGTCTTCTTGCTGCACTACCTACAACATGACCCTCGGATTGTACGAATTCGAAGTAATGCTAACTACTGGGTTGCCACACTGTTAGATCCCCGGTACAAGACAAAATTTGGCGAAATAATTCCTGCCATAGAAAGGGACGCACGTATACAGGAGTATCTGCAGAAGGTGGTACGGATTCTTAGATCTGCTTTTCCACTAAACACCAGTGCTGCACAGAGTGAATCTCAACGCTTTGTCATGGATAGGAGGAAATGGTCTTTTACTTGTCCACATCTGAGGGACCGAGGGCTGGCTGCTGTGCTGAGATGGCATTGAGTACGGTGTCCCTGCAGTGTTGCACTTTTTGTCATATACAAAATGAGTTGAAAAAGGACAGATGCTGGTGGAAAGGGGAACAGGTGTGTTGGAAAGGGGAAAAAAGTTTTTGTCCGTGGGTTTGGTGGTTAAGCAAAAGTAACATTTGCTGCACAAACACCATCTGTTACGGTGGGACTGCCAGATTTGGATACGGTGGTATATACTATGTTACCGCTATATAACGAAAATTAATAAGAAAAGAAAGAGAAAGGTATATATCCCCATCAGCAGTCAATGTCCACCGTGCTCCCAGATGGAAAAGGAGAGGTTGGCAACTGGAAGGTTAGGTGGAGGATACAGAGCTGTGTGGCTATGAAACTAATAGTAGCCTGAACCGAGTTAGACGCCACTCGGATCTGGAGACTGGGAGCCCTTTTAGCGTCACAGGGTCAACACGCCCACCCAGCCCAGGAACTCCCTGTTAACATCACAGGGGCCATTGAGTACGCTGACCGTGTGCATTGGGGCCACACCTGTGGACAGCAGGCGCATCAGCAGCAGCAGGCCTGTTAATGCCACTGGGCTGCACAAGCAGGACTGGTAGGACAGGAGCTGGTCTTAACCGTTCTGCGTTACCAACTGTGGTGGCGGCCTGCATCGACGCCCTATCCCTGCCTACCTCTGGCCTAAAGCCGCAATGGGTTCAACACATGGAGGTGTGCTCTTTCGGAGCATAATAGAAGACTGCGCACCTCCTTGTTGTCTCCAGCCCGTTTTATAACCTGGGTCCGCCCCAAACCAGGGTGGAGCACAATGCACCTCCTGGAGACAAAAGCAGAGTGACACGTCATGAGTGGCATAACTAGCGTCCTATTTGGAACCGCAACTTCAATAATGACCTCATGGCTGCCACGACACAAACACCTCACCAGTCATCGTCTGACCATCAATAATGAGGTGACAAGTCATAGGGGCAGGCCTCTGCAAGCCATTTGGGAGTGGCCTGGCCACATTGTCAGGACACCTGATGCCCTGTGGTGTATATGGGCCCCCCACATCAGGGGCAGGGCCAAAGAGTTCATTACCGGACCTAGTCACTGATGCAGTAAGTGTCTGAGCATGCTCAGTAGCATGAAATACAGTCTCTGAAAAAAGACTATCAGCTTTAGCATGGTGTCTAGGCACAAAACAGGACTTAGACCCGGCACGGAGTGCAAGTACCTGTGCAAAGAGGCTTTTCGCACTAAGTGTGGGAGCATGCGCTGTATCCCGAAATGAAGACTTAGCGTCAGGAATGGCACAGTCAGGCTGAGCATAGTCACTAGGCGAAACACTGTAGTTAGTCTGCGGCTGGGGTAAATCGGCACACGCATGCGCACTAGCTGCCTCTCCACACTTAGACGTGGAGGAGAAATTGCTCTTCGGGTGTTGACTTGGAGATGCTGTCTATGAACAGAAGGAAAAGCTAAAGGTGTGTGTTACAGCAATACAGCAAGGAGCCACCGCGGAAACACTTCGTTCAATTGTGAGGGGAGTCATTTTGGAGTTTGGTGAGGAATACCGTAACGCCAGTGAGCAGCATCCTGTGCCACAGACCAACATTCTTACGGTGCTGTCTATACTGCTTACCGTGAGAGGAGCGTAAAGTCTGTATTTCTGGCAACTGGACATCACAGTACCCAGGTACGGTAGGCTGTGCCCAGACAATAATGCGGGCACGCAACACTTTGTTTTATTAGCAAAACACATATCTGTTCTGGGTAGGCCGACTATTTATAGACAATAAGACTTGCTGCCTCTGCACTGTCAAATTGTCACGTACAGTTTAAATCATAGAGGGTCAGCGACACATGTTTGCATTGACTGTTGATTTTCAAGATTTCCATGACTGTGTTGCAGAGCTGTGTGGTTTGCATTCACACTGTTATCATCTGCATTATCTGTGAGGCTTTAGCTAACAAGGGTATTCAGGGGGGGTAATGTGTTTTGTCTATGTTTACGTAGATAACTGGGAAGCTCTTGTGATGCGCCACTTGTAAGTCGTGTTCGCACACACACACACACACACACACACACGCACAAACACACAATTACTGCTACGCAGAGGATTAGCAGGTAGTAGGCAACAGAATAGATTGTTCAATTACTTAAATTGTATGCATGGTTCTTATTGTTTGTTTTGGTAAAGTTAAACAATCATTTATCAACCCAACTGACTAGAGTCCTTTTCCTGTTGCCTGGTTTTGCTGCATACTGGGGAGCCCACCCTGTACACGACTTAAAATGAAGCATAAGTCGCAATGTGAATTTCACTGTGCTACAATGCGGCCTAGCGTGCCTGTGCAACCACCGCCTGCCCCATCAAGTGCATCTGCGTCCTCTTCATCCTCTGTGACTGTGGGGACAGCAGTCTCACATGGTTTTTCACACTGAACTTCCACACCTTTACACGCAACAGGGAGTGTGATTGGCAGGTCATCACTTGTTTTGGAAGTGGAAACAGATGGTATTGTTGAGCTGTCAGACATCGAGAAAACCAACATTGGATGCAGGCTACATTATATCCACACCTGCACCTTCGTCACAGATTGCCTGGACTACCTGCAGTTAATAATTGCATTCCAGAAATGGAAAGGAGTGTAGAATGCACATGTGTTGTACCTTGCTTGGCAGCAAAGGAACACTAACTTAGTATTCCAGACAATTTTAGGAAGGCAGAAAAAGAGTCAGCTCTTTGGGCAAATTAAATAGCGTGGCAAAAGTGGACAGGTGGGTACAGTGGCCGTGTTCTGTGAGTACCAGGACAGTAAAGAAAGCCTCACTTTCTATCCCTCCGAATGATCAAATGCAGCAAGGAATTCCCTGAGTTTGCTATAAAATTAGCGTAGCAAAATGTGCATGAGGGTGTCATGCAGAGGTGCTGCAAATAGATTTGCACCAGTGGGACACTAATGAAATACAACAGCCAGTTCTTGTATGCCACTAAATGGCAGCTTTTTTTGCTATCATTATAGCTTATTAAAAACAGAGCAGGAGGGTGTCATGCAGAGGTGCATCATAGGATGGCGGTATCGGCTAGTACTATATAATATGTTAGCTTGTGCTGAGGATTCACAAGTAATAGGAGAGCCGATCCAGCCATATAAATGTGATCTGGAATGAGACAGACGGGGAAAGAGACAGCTGGGGAAACAAACTGACAGACACAGAGATAGAGAGACAGACACAGACAAACACAGAGATAGAGAGAGACAGAAATACAGACACAGAGATAGAGAGACAGACAAACACAGAGATAGAGAGAGAGAAAGACACAGACAGAGATAGAGAGACAGAAAGACAGACAGACACAGAGATAGAGAGAGACAAAGAGACTGATGCAGAGTCAGAGACAGACAGAGAGATAGACACAGACAGACAGAGACAGACACAGATATACAGACATGGATAGAGACAGAAATACACATGGATAGAGACAGACACACAGAAAGACAGAAAGAGAGGGAAAGAGACACACAGAGACAGACACACAGAGACTGGAACACAGAGACAGAGAAAGAGACAGACAGACAAACTGAAGGAGACAGAAAGACAAACAGAAAGAGACAGACAGATAGAGACAGACAAAAATAGACATAGACAGATAGACACAGACAGACAGAGACTGCGAGAGACTGGGAGAGAGACAGAGAGACAGTTATTATTGCGGGCAATGCTCGGGTACTATAGCTAGTACTAGGATAAAAAGGAAAAAAAATCTATAAAGACATTAAAAACACTTTATATTAGTGAGCTCCTCAAAGCACAACTACTATGCCATGGTGGACGCGTTCAGACAAGCAGACGTATGACGCACGACAAAACTACAGCAGACAATACAACAAAAAAGTGGGAACACTGGGGACACAATAACAATGGTGAGCACAAGCTCTAGTGAGAGAGTTAAGTGGGACACCTCCTGTCTCTGCAACTGTCGCCGAGCAGGAACCTGCTGACTCTGAGACCCTGAGAAAAACCCTGTAGTTGGCCTGGCAAGTGTGTTGGCAGGTGGGAGATGCTAGCTTCACAGCTGCACTAAAATAACACAAGGAAAGCTATGACAAATGGGAAAATAGCACCAAATAAGGATAAGGTATCGCTTATGGAACACTCATTCTCAGCTCATTCCACAAAGGGTGCCAGTATACAAATATGATTTATTTACTTTAGCTGAATGATTTGCGGCACCATCGCAGTGGCGGACCCGTGTACAAGCCGGGATCATCAAGGGATCTATGTGCCAGCGGTCCCAAGAAGCAGGTAAGAAGACACCGAGGGAACTCGAGTATAAGCCTAGGGGGGCTATTTCTGCATAAAAAAATGTGCTGAAAAGGTCTGCTTATACAGAAGTATATATGGTAAGTTGTTTTAATGTCTTTATAGGATTGTTTTCTTTTTATCCTAGTATAATTAATACTTAAATTTTAATCCCACTTCCCAACTTTTGTATTTTTAGTTACTATTTTATGTAATATTCATATTCACATTAGTTAATTTTAGAATTTATTTTGATGTTTTTGTGCACCATGTGTGGAAGTTTTCATATTCTCAGCCATTTTGTATATTTTTTTAAGGGTTAGCTGAGAAAATGATCTGTTATCTGATCGCTTGATTTTCTTACAAATCTAGAATTTGTTTTACCCATTACTTTCACGACCTCCTAGTTCCCAAGGAGTAAATGTATTTTAAGTGTAAACATCTCAGGCAGAAAAGGAGGATTTATATTAGCCTGGAAAAAGTAGGGTCATTCTTTTCCATCATCGGTAGATCAAGTTCCCTCGGGAAATGCAACACAGTGCATATTACTTGGGATGCGAAAAAGCTGCATAATCACAGAGAAACCCAAGCTACACTGAAATATAAAGTTATTCTACGCTATTTGATTTCTGAGTTGCATGGAGTATGCCGGGATGAGATATGATGAAGCTGTAATGCTTTGGAAAATAAGCTTCACTGCAGAAGTCTCTGTATTGTAAATGTCAATGAGATGCTGCTCCAAAGTCTCCAGCACAAATAATACAAGTTCTGAAGATTAAGCTGCAAACTTAGAAGTTCACTTCAGCTGGATGGTGTGCACTAACCGTATCTTGGTTTAAAAGGACTTGAAATTACAATTTATAAACGTTCTCCCAATTTACAGAACGTTGTCTCTGTAAACTGCGAGAAATAAAATTTCCTATTAATTTGTAAAGTATGTCTCTAAGCCTCTAAGTCTTCGCTACATGGCTTTTTGAGAATTTGTTAGAGTATGGAATTTATAGGATGTGCTAACTTATTTTAGCAGTGAATAGAAATATGTTTAAAAGGAGAAATACAATTTTACCCAAATAGAATTCTGTTATTTATCTGCCATGTTAGGCATAAAGGGATTGTCCACAAGACATTATACAAATGTTTGATAGATCTGTGTCCAATGCTAGGTAAGGCCTGTTTCACACATCCGGCATTTCGCCGGATTGCCGGTTCCGGCACATTCTAGTACAGTGTAATACTGTACAATGGCATCGCGGCAAGCTCCGGTCACATGCTCCGGTCACATGACAGCATGTGACCGGAGGTTGCCGAGATGCCTTTCTACTATAATGCACTGTACTGGAGTGTGCCGGCTCCGGCGAAATGCCAGATGTGTGAAACGGGCCTAAAAGCCGCTTTACATGCAACGACATCGCTAACGCGATGTCCTTGGGGTCATGGAATTCGTGACGCACATCCAGCCTCGTTAGCGACGTCGTTGCGTGTGATACGTACGAGCGACCGCTAACGAGCAAAAATACTCACCGAATCGTTGCTCGTTGACACGCTGTCCAGTTCCCAAATATCGTTGCTGTTGCAGGACTTGTTCGTCGTTCCTGCGGCAGCACACATCGCTATGTATAACACCGCAGGAACGAAGAACCTCACCTTTCCTGCGGCCGCCGGCAATGAGGAAGGAAGGAGGTGGGCGGGATGTTACGTCTCGCTCATCTCCGCCCCTCCGCTTCTATTGGGCGGCCGCTTAGTGACGTCGCTGTGACGCCGAACGAACCGCCCCCTTAGAAAGGAGGCGGTTCGCCGGTCAGAGCGGCGTCGCTAGGCAGGTAAGTAGTATGACAGGTCTGAGCGATGTTGTGCAACACGGGCAGTGATTTGCCTGTGACGCACAACCGATGGGGGCGAGTACGCATGCTAGCGATCTCGCTAGCGAGATCGCAGCGTGTAAAGCGGCCTTTAGACATCTATCTTCAGAACTGAGCATCATCAGTGTTTTGATGACTTGGCATGTATATCTCTAATTGTAAATATATAAAGGACGGAGGGCACTAACCACCCAAGGGGATCATCCTAGGCACAGTAGCAAAAACATTGGAATTGAGAAGATAATTTTTTTTTCTTTTTATGAAAATACAAACTTTATTAAACAAAGTTGGACAAACAATTCAAGCCATATGATTAAAAACACCTAAAAAGCCAAAAATGACTAAAAACACACATCATCCCTGAGATCAAAGCTTATAATAAAGCTCAACACAAAAACTTCACCAAAAGGATCCCCCCATATAACATGAAAAAGCCACAATTATAGGATTGCTAATCCAACAGTGTTAGGCAAAATGAAAAAATGCAAAATTGTGGGGAGATGTACATCATGACATTCTGTGCGGAGTATTAACAACTAGGCCACACAACAAGATATTGAGGGAACCTCTTCAAGCAGCTATGGCTTCTAGGATGCTGGGCAGGGGATTGCCCTGTGAAGACTTCCTCTGAAGACCTAATTGGATGCTAGAGCAGGGTTATTTGAATAAATCTGCTCATCTCTAGTGTCCTTCTCTCCATTCTCAGACACTTTGGATTGGTTTAGACTTCTTGAGATATGTGCTGGTCCAGTGGTGGAAGCCACATTCAACATATTATTATTATTTATTATTATAGTGCCAATTATTCCATGGTGCGTTACATGTGAAAAGGGGTATACATAATAGAGACAAGTACAATAATCATGAACAATACAAGGAACAGACTGGTACAGGAGGACTCACAGTCTACAGGAGGAGAGAGGACCCTGCCCGCGAGGGCTCACAGTCTACAGGAGGAGAGAGGACCCTGCCCGCGAGGGCTCACAGTCTACAGGAGGACAGAGGACCCTGCCCGTGAGGGCTCACAGTCTACAGGAGGAGAGAGGACCCTGCCAATGAGGGCTCACATTCTACAGGAGGAGAGAGGACCCTGCCAGCGAGGGCTCACAGTCTACAGGAGGAGAGAGGACCCTGTGCGCGAGGGCTCACAGTCTACAGGAGGAGAGAGGACCCTGCGTGCGAGGGCTCACAGTCTACAGGAGGAGAGAGGACCCTGCCCGCGAGGGCTCACAGTCTACAGGAGGAGGGAGGAGCCTGCCCGCGAGGGCTCACAGTCTACAGGAATGGGTGAGGATACAGTAGGTGAGGGTAAAGATGGTCATGCGGTGCTATAGAGGAATGAGGATTATTGAGGGTTGTAGGCTTGCAGATTTATATCATACCTTGTGGGTGTATCATAAGTGTACGAGATGAAAATACTCCTTTTATTTGCATTATAAGTGTACAAGTGTACTTAAAAATTTGTGAACCCCACAGAATTTTTCACATTTCTGCATACATTTGAACTTAAACTACATCAGATTTTCACTCTAGCCCCTAAAGTAGATACAGAAAACCAAATTAAACAAATTAATTAGAAATATTAGACTTTGTCATTTTTAAATGATGAAAATGATCCAATATCACAAATCTGCGAGTGGCAAATGTTTGTGAACTTTTACTTTCAGTATTTCATGTCACCCCATTGTGCGGCAACAACTGCATTTCAACATTTGCGGAATTATTCATTAGTCCAGAATCTCTAACTAAAGGAATTTTAGCCCATTCCACCTTCCAAAATAGCTTCAATTCTGTTCTGTTGGTGGGTTTTCTACTATGAACTGCTCAATTCATGTCTTTCCAAAACATTTCTTTAGGGTCAGGACTTTGACTTGGTCATTCCAAAACTTTAAATATATTCTTTTTTAACCATTTAGTCTAAAACAATTTGTGTGCTTTCGGTCATTGTTTTGCTGTATGACCCATGTTCTCTTGAGATTCTGCTCATGGCCAGATGTCTTGTCATTTTTCTTTAGAATTTTATGGTATAATTCAAAATTCATTGTTTCATCAAACATGCCAAGTCACACTGGCCCAGATGCTGCAATTGTGGTGCCCTGGACTAGCCAGGTTGTCACAGGTACTACAACATGCACCCCCACCCCGAGATAGGCACATCAGCCAGACACAGAATCCTTGTTGCCTCCCTCCAGGGGCTGATGTCCACACCAGGTGGGGTGGAGCCAGGTGGTTGGCCCCACCCACTGAGGAGTTCACAGTCCTGGAGGCGGGAAAAGGAAAGGAGATCAGTTTAGGGAAGTGAAGGAGTAAGGAGTGAAGTGGTAGTAGAGGAGCAAACTGACTGTGTCCGGGTACGTGGCCCGGGTACCCAGAGCAAGGTTGGCAGACAGTGGTGGCCGTCTGCAGGAGAGGCAGATCAACGTGGAACCGTAGGACCAGGGACGGGCGGTGGCCCGCCGGTACCGAACCGGGGAGCGAAGTGAAGCCAGCACAAACCGGCAGGGTCTGCGGACCCTGACCAGGCTTGGAGTCGCCGTTAAATAGGTCAAATCCGTCAGTGACCGGAACCCCAGGGGTTTCCTAACAGCCAAGACCCGATTGAAGGCAACCGTCCAAGCAGCAAAAGGAAATACAGCGACCGCCACAGTTAGAGTTCCAAGGGCCAGAGCCTGCGGGCAAAAGGGCTCCTCCAGCACATATACACGCTGGGGAGCAGGTTACCGGTGGGAAGCCATCGGGACCGAACATACACAAAGGTGCAGGGAAAGGCAGCCACCACCAACCGTCTGGGAGAAGCCACAGCAGCCGGCTGCGGGACCCGTCCATCCAGCCGTTTGGTTTACCAGAGACTTTGCATCCATTTGTGGCTGAGTGAGTACTACCGTGCCATCCGGCACCGCGCTGCGCAGTCCAAGCGACCCTGCACCTTGTCAACTCTGCCTCCCCGACACCTCACCGGGCCCCGGGACCACCAACCCCCTACCCACGGAGGGGAGAGAAACATCCCAGCTGCTCCCTGCCATCGCTCCCAGTATCCCTGTCAATAGTAGCGGTGGTGCCCAACCTCACCACAATCCGTGGGTGGCGTCATGGACCAAATCCTCAAACCGAACTACCCCCCTTTCACTCATGGGCGAGGAGCGCCGCTCGAGTCCCCGGATCCGGCCCACCGCTCGAGCCACCGAGCAGCAGCAGCGCCGGACCCGAGTGTGGTGAGCGCAGCGCCCCGCCGCTCGCGACAAAATTTGGCGTCACGAACAGGATCTTACCGTTCCACCAGCTGGTAGAAGTGCGCCTTGTGTCCCGCCGGCGGTGTCCGGCCGAAAAATTTCAGAATCCGCCATCTTGGGCGCAAAGATTTTCCCGCTCGAGCGTCTTCTCGAGCAGTGGAGGCGCGAAAGCCGAAGCCCCGCCCCTGAAGAGGAAGTACTGAGAAAAGACCAAGAGGGGCGGATGGCATCCGGCCGCATGTAAACTGAGGCCATAAAGGCGGGGACGCCAGGACTTTGCAGCCATATTTTGGTTCCTGGAAGATACCGCTGCCAGTATGCACCGTCCGTCCGGTAACACCGCAGTCCCCGCGCCCGCGCCTGGTACCACAGCATGGGTGGAAGTCCGGACCATTCAGCTGAGCAGCCGCCTGCAGGTCCGAATGCAGCTCCTCCTGGAGGAGTGGTAGGCCGACATGGCGGACGTGGTGGCGGCCATACGGAGACGCGAGGTGGAGGAAGACTTGGAAGAGCGGGTAAGCGACCCACGCTCCTGTGTTCCTACAGGATCGGTCGTCGTGGCTGAGGGGCCCGGTCTGCGCCCGCTTGCCCTGCTGCCTCCCCCGCTACCTGTGTTGGCTGCTGCCGCCCTGCCACTAGGCCCGCTACCCCTACAACCGGTAGCGGAACTCTGCCTGTCCGCCCAAGCGGACCAGCCTGCAGCTGAAGCCCGCAGACGCCCCGAGCCGCTTCCCTGGAAGCTCACGAAGGCCTCATCCATCTGCGAAGACTTACCGGTGGCACCAGAAGTGATCGTGCCCAGTCCCGTCCCGGCTCCAGTGATAGATCCCATGCAGGAGGAGGCGGAGGTCAAGCGGGAGAGGACCCCTGTACCCATCCCCCACGCCTCGGCTGAGGGTGCGCCGGGTCATTGCTGCGAGGTAGCGCCTCAGGCTATGTCACTGCGGGATCTTCCACCCAGGGCGCCAATAGTAGGCAGTGTAGTGGAAGTCCCGCGGGGCCCGACCCGCGCGCAGGGGCAAGCAGCTGCCCCTTATTGGGACAGGGAACCGACCCTGCTGGGCCGAGAGATTGCGGAGAGGGAGAAGCGGAAGGCTGAGCTGATAGCCCGCACAATCCAAGAAAAGGAGAACCTCCACAGAGCCACCTTCCGGGTACGGGGCCCGATCCACGAGGGGCAAGTAAGAAGATTTGACATCCGACTGGGGGTATGGATTTATTTTCGAGCCGGGCCTGGAGTCCGAGGTGTTTGTGACCCGCCGGGACGTTAGTGCCCATCTGCCAGAGGGCCACCCGGGCCGTAACTTGCTCCCAGGCGATCTCGTAACGTACACGCGGCACTGTGGAGAGAGGGGCTGGTTTGCCCTGGATGCCTAGTTGAGAGGAGGCCAGGAGGCCCAAGAACCGGCCCAGTCCCCTTCTCCAGCCTGCGGTGTAGACCTGAAGTAAGGCAGCGGTCCCTCCGTTGCACCGTTGTCCCCGTTGGGACCACCAGTACCATTACCTGTTAAATGAAAGTAATCAATCGAAGTTTTTACCTGATTGGCACTGTGATTGATCCGGCCGTTGCCGGCAAGTAGTCCCCGTAGGGACCCTTTGTACCGTTGCATAAGAAATGGACGGGGGGTCCCCTGAAGTGACAGTCGGGTGCGAGACACCGTACTCGTTCCCGCTCGGGCAGCCTGGATCTGGACTGGGGTCAACGGGTGCTGCCCACTTCTTAGGGGCAGCATCAGGGCCAGGTTGTTTGGGTGGGAGAGCGGAAGCCGACCGTTATTAATAAAAATGTGTTTGTAACGTTAAAGTGCCGTGCCTCCCGTTAAGGGAAGATTTATAAATGTGCTTTTGTTGAATGTTTTCACATGTTTTCTACCTTTTACAGTTGAAAAATAAAACCGGTGATGGACGGGCAGCCCATGGACGGTCTGCATTTAACCAAGGAGGAAAGTGGCGCCCTGGACTAGCCAGGTCGTCACAGGTACTACAACATGCACCCCCACCCCGAGATAGGCACATCAGCCAGACACAAAATCCTTGTTCCCTCCCTCCAGGGGCTGATGTCCACACCAGGTGGCGTGGAGCCAGGCGGTTGGCCCCACCCACTGAGGAGTTCACAGTCCTGGAGGCGGGAAAAGGAAAGGAGATCAGTTTAGGGAAGTGAAGGAGTAAGGAGTGAAGTGGTAGTAGAGGAGCAAACTGACTGTGTCCGGGTACGTGGCCCGGGTACCCAGAGCAAGGTTGGCAGACAGTGGTGGCCGTCTGCAGGAGAGGCAGAATAACGTGGAACCGTAGGACCAGGGACGGGCGGTGGCCCGCCGGTACCGAACCGGGGAGCGAAGTGAAGCCAGCACAAACCGGCAGGGTCTGCGGACCCTGACCAGGCTTGGAGTCGCCGTTAAATAGGTCAAATCCGTCAGTGACCGGAACCCCAGGGGTTTCCTAACAGCCAAGACCCGATTGAAGGCAACCGTCCAAGCAGCAAAAGGAAATACAGCGACCGCCACAGTTAGAGTTCCAAGGGCCAGAGCCTGCGGGCAAAAGGGCTCCTCCAGCACATATACACGCTGGGGAGCGGGTTACCGGTGGGAAGCCATCGGGACCGAACATACACAAAGGTGCAGGGAAAGGCAGCCACCACCAACCGTCTGGGAGAAGCCACAGCAGCCGAATGCGGGACCCGTCCATCCAGCCGTTTGGTTTCCCAGAGACTTTGCATCCATTTGTGGCTGAGTGAGTACTACCATGCCATCCGGCACCGCGCTGCGCAGTCCAAGGGACCCTGCACCTTGCCAACCCTGCCTCCCCGACGCCTCACCGGACCCCGGGACCACCAACCCCCTACCCACGGAGGGGAGAGAAACATCCCAGCTGCTCCCTGCGATTGCTCCCGGGATCCCCGTCAATAGCAGCGGTGGTGCCCAACCTCACCACAACCCGTGGGTGGCGTCACCGACCAAATCCCCAAACCGAACTACCCACTTTTCACTCACGGGCGAGGAGCGCCGCTCGAGTCCCAGGATCCGGCCCACCGCACGAGCCACCGAGCAGCAGCAGCGCCGGACCCGAGCATGGTGAGCGCAGCGCCCCGCCGCCCGCGACACAATCGTCATACTTCCACCACTGTGCTTCACAGATGGTATGCTGTGATGCAGTGTTTTTTGTTCTCCAAAAAAACCCAATGCTTTTCTTCTAAACCAAAAAGCTCAATTTTTATCTCATTCATTGAAAAAAACATTGTTCCAATAGCCTTTTAGGTTGTCCAGATAATATTTATCAAGCTGCAAATGAGCAGAAAGTTCTTTTTTGAAAACAGTGGCAATTTTTGCATGCATGCTATTGATGATCAGTGTCCTACTGATGATAAACTTATGAACACTAACATTAGCTTATATGAGTGGCCTTTAGTTGCTTAGAGATTACCTTCGGTTCCTCCTTTCTGACCTTGCAGACTATTATTGTCACGCTAAGTATGGGGAAGTAGCAAGCATGTGGCAAAAGATAAGGTCAAGGGATCCCTGCGTCTAGCTAAGGGGAAAATGGTGACCCCCTGACCAAACCTACTGCTGATTTCTGGGGTCCCTTACCACCCTAGATAGGTTCCGCAACTATGTGCTTAGCCTGATTCCTGACCCTAGGTGTCCCTAGTCCTGGACCCTAAACAGGGAACAGGTGAAATGAGCTCTTCGTCAACCCATGTAAACGCTAAAGAGGACACAAGGAGGATACATGAGGGAAAAAGCATGAACTACTTATCCACAGAAGACTCAGGCAAAAGTTCAGCAAAGCTGCAGCAATGTTACTATAAATGAAAGCAAGCCACCTGCTTGCAACCAGAACTAGAATGAACTGAATAATATCACCAGCACCAGTCCAGGGAAGAAGGGAGTATTTAAGCACCAAGAGAATACTGATGATCAGCAGCTGGGTAGAAGGCAGGCTCCTGCTGGGTCCAAAGGGAGAGAGATGAAAATACAGCAGGAAAGCTACATATTACAATGAAGACTGACAGTAGGAACAATAGAAAGTTAGGGAGCATTTTGCACAGCCAAATGCTGTGACCTTCTATTGCCAGAAACCACATGATTGTCTGTCACCCATGACAATTATATGCCTTGCTCTTGAGGCAATCTTTTTTTATCTGCCAGTTTTGGGGAGGTTAATAAAAAATTTACTTGATTTGTACAAAATCTGCCTGACTCTGGATTGATGAAATTCAAACTCCTTAAAGAAGGTTTTGTAACTTTTTTTAGCCTGATGAGCATCAACAACTCTTTTTCTGCGATCCTTAGAAATCATCTTTGTTTTTGCCATGATAGACATGTTTGGGGAAGATCAGACATTGAGACATCTCTACTCTTTAAATAAAACAGGGTGCCCACTCACACCTGATGGTCCACCCATTGATTGAGAACACCATACTCTAATTTCACCTTCAAATTTCTGAAGATTCATAATGTTTTGACACTCACAGACATTCGATAGAGCATCATTTTCCTCATTCAATAAGTGACATAGTGTAACATTTTTGCCTCCTTTGCTTTGTTTGGGTCTGTTTATCTACTTCTAGGACTGGTGTTTAAATCTGATGTAGTTTTGGTCAAATGTATGCAGAAATGTGGAAAATTCTGAAAAGGTATACAATCTTTTCAGCCTCACTGTATGTGTTGGGAACATCGCCTCATGAATATGTCATATTGCCCATAGACTTTAATGGGCATTATTTTCCAAATAAGTGTATACCGGAATATAGTTTCACATGTCTGTAGCGCCCCTGAAGCCATCAGGGAGCTACAAGGTACTGCATCCCCACCAGGATGCAGGGCCTACCCCCTAGGGACCCAGAAGACCAGTGCCGGTAACGCACAAACACTTCAGCTAATCCCTGTTTTTCCCCAAAAATCCCCCATAGACTGGTACCAGGCTAGGGTTGGACCAATGGATGGCCGCCTAGAGGTGCAGCCAATCCAGTCACTAGACAACCAGGTGGGAGGGGTAGACAGTAGACAGTCAGACAGTGGAGAGTGAGGAGTCGAGGAGTGACAGTGAAAGAGAGCAGATGGACTGACAGGAGTGAACAGTGACCCGAGGGCCCAGGCGGTTAGTTGCCAGTGGAGTACGGTGGAGTTCTCCCGGAACTACGCACCAACGGGCTACAGAATCCTAGGTCAGGCAAAAGCTCCAGGCAGACCTGATAAACTCTGCACAGTGAGGGGAATATAAAGGACAGGGGCGTAACTACCGCGGTCGCGGTTGCGACCACGCCCGGGAGGTTAGGGGCCGGTGGCCGCCTGGCAGATCAGCAGCCAGCTCCTTTCTGTGAGATGAGCTGCGCTGTTCTGCCGCAAACCAAGCGGCGCGTCTGCCGCTATATGACCCGGTCGCCGCCGCTGACACCGGCCCCCCCTGCCTGGTGTCAGTGGTGGCGTCACCGCGCTCCCGTCACCCACCGCGCTCCCGTCACCCACCGCGCTCCCGTCACCGCGCTCCGCTTTGATATTCCATAGAGCGGCCGGCGCCGTTCTAAGCATCATCAGTCTTCCCCCGTGACTGCGCGGTGACGTCACGTCTGTGCGACTGCTATGTGTGGTGAGAGCACAGAGCACAGGAGGACCAGAGCCACGGGGAAATAAGGACAGAAGTGAGGACGGGCAGCGGTGAAACAAGTAGAGGTCAGGACAGAGCTGCGGTGGAAGGAGAAGAGAGGTGAGTACTTGTTTTTTTATTTTTTTTTATAAATCAGTGAGTACACGGGGAGGCTGGCTGCAGGACACATGGAGTCCTTGGAGGGGGCCTGGCTGCAGGACACATGGAGTCCTTGGAGGGGGCCTGGCTGCAGGACACATATAGGCCCTGGGGGGTGGCTGCAGGACACATGGAGGCCCTGGGGGGGGCCTGGCTGCAGGCTGCAGGACACATAGAGGCCCTGGGGGGGGCTGGCTGCAGGACACATGGAGTCCTTAGGGGAGGCCTGGCTGCAGGGCACATGGAGGCCCTGGGGGGGGCCTGGCTGCAGGACACATGGAGGCCCTGGGGGGGAGGGGGCTGGCTGCAGGATACATGGAGTCCTTAGGGGAGGCCTGGCTGCAGGGCACATGGAGGCCCTGGGGGGGCTGGCTGCAGGACACATTGAGTCCTTGTGGGGAGCCTGCAGCCCAAGGACTCCATGTATCCTGCAGCCAGCTCCCCCCCCTCAGGGCCTCCATGTGTCCTGCAGCCAGGGCTCCCCCCAAGGACTCCATGTGTCCTGCAGCCAGGCCCCATGGAGGCCCTGGGGGTGGTGCTGGCTGCATGACACATGGAGGCCCTGGAGGGGGCTGGCTGCAGGACACATGGAGGTCTATAGGGCTGCATTATACATGGAGGTCTATGGGGCTGCATAATAAACATGAAGGACACCATATACATGGACTATATGGGTGCATTATGCATAGAGGAGTTTGGGGCTGCATAATACAATATGAAGGTTTATGGGGCTGCATTGTAATACATATAGGACTATGGGGGCTACATTATAATATATGGAGGACTATGGAGGCTATTTTATACATGGAGGACTATGGCGGTGCGTTATAAAACATGGAGGACTGTGGTGCAGTATAATATATGGAGAACTATGGGTGAATTATAATACATGGAGGACTATGGGAAATGCATTATAATACATGGAGGACTATGGAGGTGCATTCTAATATATGAAGGGTTATGTGGGACCCTTTATACTATATGGAAGGCTATGTGAGGGCCATTATAGTATTTGGAGAACTATATGCGAGGGGGGGGCAAAGATACAAGCAGGGAATGGGAACGTTTTGTACTGAGGGAAAAAGGCTGTAACCTCAGCACCCAGCTTTCTCTTGCTCTGTTGTACATCTCTCAGCACCCAGCTTTCCCATGCTCTGATATGGGAAAGCTGGGTGCCGAGGGAATGATGTATAGCAGAGCATGGGAAAGCTGGGTGCCAAGGACAAGATGGATATCAGAACATGGGAAAGCAGGGTGCTGATAGAGGGATTTCAGATCATGGGAAATCTGGGTGCTGAGGGTAAGAGCCAAGTGTCAGCATCATTATCCTGTACCCCGAGTGTCAGTGTTAATATCCCGTATCCTAAGTGTCAGTGTACGTGGAGGGGGGGCCCTGGTCCAAATATTGCACCAGGGCCCATCAAACTCTAGTTACGCCACTGATAAAGGACTTCACTGACCTTGAAGTTCGGGACTTAGTAGCAAAGGGAGAACTGGGGACAGGACCAGAGACTCCAACCCCCCAGGGTTCATGCTACTGTCATAAGGACTGCTGAAGAAGACAACCAGGAGGTACCCTCTGCGCCATGGGGATCCACCAACCAAAGACAGGTGCAGGGGACTGAAGCCACCAGGTCACTAAACTGGCACTGGTGTCGCGGGCGGGGAGGCCGCCGCTGCTGCGCTCGCTAACGCTCGGGTCCGGCGCTGCTGCGATGGCTGCTCGGTGGCTCAAGCGGTGGGCCGGATCCGGTGACTCGAGCGGCGCTCCTCGCCCGTGAGTGAAAGGGGGTAGTTTGGTTTGGGGATTTGATCCGTGACGCCACCCACGGGTTGTGGTGAGGTTGGGCACCACCGCTGCTGGTGACGGGGATCCCGGGAGCGATGGCAGGGAGCAGCTGGGATGTTGTTTTCCCCCTCTGTGGGTAGGGGTTGGTGGTTCCGGGGCCCGGTGAGATGACGGGAAGGCAGGGTTGGATGGGTGCAGGGTTGGATGGGTGCAGGGTCGCTTGGACTGCGCAGCGCGGTGCCGGATGGCACGGTTGTACTCACTCAGCCACAAATATACGCAAAGTCTCTGGGAAACCAAACGGCTGGATGAACGGGTCCCGAAGCCGGCTGCTGTGGCTTCTCCTGGACGGTTAGTGGTGGCTGCCTTTCCCTGCACCTTTGTGTATGTTCGGTCCCGGTGGATTCCCACCGGTAACCCACTCCCCAGCGTGTGTATGAGCCGGAGGAGCCCTTTTGCCCGCAGGCTCTGGCCCTTGGAACTCTAGCTGTGGCGGTAGCTGTATTTCCTTTTGTTGGTCGGACGGTTGCCTTTAATCGGGTCTTGGCTGTTAGGAAACCCCTGGGGTTCCGGTCACTGACGGATTTGACCTCTAATGGCGACTCCAAGCCTGGTCAGGGTCCGTAGGCCCTGCCAGTGTGTGCTGGCTTCACTTCGCTCCCCGGTTCAGTACCGGCGGGCCACCGCCCGTCCCCGGTCCTACGGTTCCGCATTGATCTGCCTCTCCTGCAGACGGCCACCACCGTCTGCCAACCTTGCTCTTGGTGCCCGGGCCACACACACGGACACGGTCAGTTTGCTCCTCTCCTACCACTTCCCTAACTGCACTCTACTCCTCACTCTCTGATCTGACTTCCTTTTCCTGCCTCCAGGACTGTGAACTCTAAAGGCCCCGTCACACTAAGCAACATCGCTAGCAACATCGCTGCTAATGAACAACTTTTGTGACGTTGCTAGCGATGTTGCTGTGTGACATCCAGCAACAACCTGGCCCCTGCTGTGAGGTCGTTGGTTGTTGCTGAATGTCCTGGGCCATTTTTTAGTTGTTGCTGCCCCGCTGTGAAGCACAGATCGCTGTGTGTGACAGTGAGACAGCAACAACTAAATGTGCAGGCAGCAGGAGCCGGTTTCTGCGGAGGCTGGTAACCACAGTAAACATCGGGTAACCAAGAAGCCCTGTCCTTGGTTACCCGATATTTACCTTCGTTACCAGCCTCCGCCGCTCTCACTGTCAGTGCCGGCTCCTGCTCTGTGCACATGTAGCTGCAGGACACATCGGGTTAGTTAACCCGATGTGTGCTGTAACTAGGAGAGCAGGGAGCCTGCGCTAAGCATTGTGCGCTGCTCCCTGCTCTGTGCACATTTAGCTGCAGTACACATCGGGTAATTAACCCAATGTGTGCTGTAACTAGGAGAGCAGGGAGTCAGTGCTCAGTGTGCGCTGCTCCCTGTTCTCTGCACGTGTAGCTCCGTGCGCTGGTAACCAAGGTAAATATCGGGTTGGTTACCCGATATTTACCTTAGTTACCAAGCGCAGCATCTTCCACGCGGCGCTGGGGGCTGGGACACTGGTTGCTGGTGAGCTCACCAGCAACTCGTGTAGCCACGCTCCAGCGATCCCTGCCAGGTCAGGTTGCTGGTGGGATCGCTGGAGCGTCGCAGTGTGACATCTCACCAGCAACCTCCTAGCAACTTACCAGCGATCCCTATTGTTGTTGGGATCGCTGGTAAGTTGCTTAGTGTGACTGGACCTTAACTCTAAGGCGGGCTTTGCACACTACGACATCGCAGGCCGATGCTGCGATGCCGAGTGCGATAGTGCCCGCCCCCGTCGCAGCAGCGATATGTGGTGATAGCTGGCGTAGCGAAAGTTATCGCTACGCCAGCTTCACACACACACTCACCTGCCGTGCGACGTCCCTGTGGCCGGCAACCCGCCTCCTTGTTAAGGGGGCGGGTCGTGCGGCGTCACTGCGACGTCACACGGCAGGCGGCCAATCAGAGCGGAGGGGCGAAGATGAGCAGGATGTAAACATCCTGCCCACCTCCTTCCTTCCGCATATCCTACGGAAGCCGCAGTGAGGCCGGTAGGAGACGTTCCTCGCTCCTGCGACTTCACACACAGCGATGTGTGCTGCCGCAGGAGCGAGGACAAACATCGGACCATTGCGTCAGCGTAATCATGGATTACGCCGACGCTGCACCGATGATACGATTACGACGCTTTTGCGCTTGTTAATCGTATCATCCAGCCTTTACACACTGCGATGTCGCATGCGATGCCGGAAGTGCGTCATTTTCAATTTGACCCCACCGACATCGCACCTGCGATGTCGCAGTGTGCAAAGTGCCCCTAACTCTCACTAACACCAGCCTCAGTAGTGAAAACTTTGCAGCGGTGGCTCCATCCACATAGCCGCAAACCGCAAGTAGCGTCACATGTGAACATTATTCAAATCCCCTGTAAATTTTCCCCTTTTTAAAAGCACCCAGGGCACGGAACCGGGCAATGGCCACCAAAGTGACATTCCCTAGTTATACACTGCCAGGGACCGAGTACCCCATAACCCTGGGCGACACATGTCTATCTATACTATCTGTCTGTTTACAGTGGATTGTGGTATGACTTACGATACAGCGCTAATTAACAAAGTCTACAATTCTGACTATGTCTTCCATGTCAAACACACAGACTGTGACAACAAAATTAGACATGACCAACCTGTGTAAAATTATTTTTTTTTTTTTTTTAAACTTTTTGATCTTTTTATAAAAAGTACTATATAAACGAAAATACTGAGTTTTACAAAGACCTAAGTGTGCTTTTGCTTTAGGGGTAATAAATACCAGTAAATACAGGAAAATATGTGAGCTTTATATACTTTTATTGCTTACTGCAGTGGATGGAAAATGCTTTCTTTTTATGTTATGGCTGCAGATGCCTAAACTGCTCCCAAAGGTGCAATTTTGGAAAGGTTAACACCGAGCAGAATATATTATATACACATCGTTAATGGTATATAGACTTTATCACTTGGCAGTTTTAATTATTATTATTGTTATTATTAATACTATTATTCCTTGTATATAATAAACATTTTTAACAAGTAAAGTATCTACACAGAGAATTTAATCAGCCACACAGACTCCTGTAACAATGAAAGTTAGATATAGCTATGGTTAATTTTAAAGGAAAAGAAAAAGGAATTGGTGTATGAACTCATGATACCCAAAACCACCAGTGAAATCCTGGTCCCTATAGATCAGCAAAAATTCTTGGCGAGTTGTGAAAAAAGCAAAGGAAAAAACTAGGAATCCAGCAATCAGGGATCGTGTCACAATGATGATGAAGATTGTAATTCCATAAAATTTTGAATTTATTTGAGACCTTTAAAAAATAGTTCACAGACAAAGGTAAAAACACCATGGTGAGGTGTAAAGAAAAAATGTATGAAACCGACGCGTTTTGGCTAAGAATTAAAGTGGTGGTTCACTACTCTGCAATAGTGGCCACCCCTCTGTTAAACTTAAAAGACTTTTTCTAAATACCTTGCTCAATAATTCTAATAATTCTACCTATGAGCAGCGATATTGGGGACTGCTCATCCCCATGAAGTGACAACCCCCCCCCACCTGGGTTCTGTGACCTGTGAGATCCGGTGATGTCACGTAAACTTCCAGTTGACTTGACATCACCGTGGCCAGTCTTCCTGAGTGATTCGGCTGTGGGTAGCGTTTCATCGCTCATCACAGCCCTGCATTGCCCCTGCTTGTGGAGCTCTGCAATGAAGGAGAGCACAGGTGACATGCTACACTGTTATGAGCGGTGAAACTCCGCCCACAGCCCAGTCACTCAGGAAGACTGGGGCCAAATCGGTGATGTCGAGTAAACTGGAAGGTGACATGGCATCACCTGATCTCAGAGGTCACGGAGCCTGGAGGGGTCACGTCATGGGAATGAGCGGACCGCAATAGCGCCGCTCAGAGGCAGAATTGGCTGAATAAGGTATTTAGAAAAAGATTTCCCTATCAGTTTTTCAGGGATGTGTCCACTTGCAGAGTAGTGAGCCACCACTTTAATCATGGCTCATGATTGAAGGAATCATGAGTAAGACTTAGTCGAAACACGTCAGTTTCATGCATTTTTTCTTTCTATCTCAGCATGGTGTTTTTACCTCTGTCTGTTTGTGCAGTGCACTATTTTTTAAGGATTTCAAAGAAATGTGAAATCTTAAACAAAGTAGCTTAACTGAAAATGCTGTCTTTAAGCTATGGGAAGAAACACAAAAAAGGAAATGTCATGGACTGTATACGTTGTGCAGATCACCATCACAGTGGTGGTTTCTATTAGTTTTTCAGGGGTTTTCCTCGACTTTGAAAGTTCTTAAAAAGATAAAGAAACCCACCACAGGAGCCTGTGTCACTTCTCTAATATCATAACTGGATCCTTCCCTGAATTTGGAGCTTCAACATCTGGAGGAGTCATCATGTGATCACTGCAGCCAGTCAGCAGACTTGTCTCTTTAAATGCCAGGAGAGAAGAGTCTAATGCTTGGTTTCTCTCATTTTTCACACTGCTTTGGTACCATTAGGGGTGGGAAAATGGCCAGTTACCAAGAGCTCCCATTTTCTCAGACATCCAGGATCGGCTTGAGAACTAATTTAGTTTCAAAAGTCAGAGAAAGAATTCTGTATATCAGTTGCCCTATTTGGTCTGTGTATTGTAATGCAGAGATCTGCACATAATCATAGAAGGAATGTATAGCTGGATGCATCAATGCGTTCTACCGTATGTCCTCCATGTGTTCCACCACAGGTCCTCCCCTCCACTGCACTGCGTCCCAGGTTCCCCTGCTGGCCAGAAGCAATCGGTATCGCTAGATGTGGTGAGTAGGTGATTATGTGTGCAATCTGATGTGTGTGGGTATGCAATCTGATGCGTTTGTGTGTGCGATTTGATGTGTGTGGGTGTGTGATCTGATGTGTGTACGTGTGTGATCTGATGTGTGTGTGCTATCTCATGTGTGTGTGTGTGTCTGTGTGTGTGAGATCTGATTGATATGTGTGGGTGTGTGATCTGATGTGTGGGTGTGCGATCTGATGCATGTTGTTGTGTGATATGATGGGTGTGGGTGTGTGATCTGATGTGTTTGGTTGTGTGATCTGATGTGTTTGGGTATGTGATCTGATGTGTGTGGGTGTGCGATCTGATGTGTGTGGGTGTGTGATCTGATGTGTGGGTGTGTGATCTGATGTATGGGTGTGTGATCTGATGTGTGTGGGTGTGCGATCTGATGTGTGTGGGTGTGTGATCTGATGTGTGGGTGTGTGATCTGATGTGTGGGTGTGTGATCTGATGGGTGTGGGAGTGTGATCTGAAGGGTGTGGGTGTGCGATCTGATGTGTGTGTGGGATTTGAGTGTGTGGGTGTGTGATCTGATGTGTGTGTGCAGGGCCGCCATCAGGGCATTACTACTGGGACTCCTGTACTGGGCCCTGTGAGCAGGAGGCAGGAGGGGGGGTCCGGACACGCTGACAGGCCCCTCCCCTTTCATTCCTCTGCTCACCGGGCCCCAGAGACAGGGGGCGTTGACAGTACATTTCGCAGGGCTGGCCGTGCAGTGAGCAGGAGGCAGGAGGGGGGCTCGGACACGCTGACAGCCCGGGGTACTCCCCTTTCATTTCTCTGCTCACCGGGCCCCATGGACAGGGGGCGGGACATTGCACTGACAGCACCTGCAGTCGCACGGGGGCCCCCAGTGGGAGCGGGCCCCTAGAGCCAGAAAACTTGTTAACCCCTTAGCGACCTATGACTTACTGGGTACGTCATGACTCCCTGGTACTAAGGACCCATGACATACCCAGTATGTCATGGTGAGATCGCAGCCCCGGTGGCTGCGATCGCTGCAAATATCTTAGATTCGGGGAAGAGGGGCCCTCTTCCTGACCTCAGGAGGGGTGGTGTCTCCTCCCCAGACCTAAGGAGGCTGTGATTGGCTGACGAACGCCGCTCAGCCAATCACAGCCACTGTAATGTTTTCAGCCATTGAAAATGGCTAAAACATTAAAATCAAGCCATGTTCAGTGCAGCTGTAGCACCGATCATTGGCTGGAGCTGGGTGACCTCAGTTTCACCCGCCCCCAGCTCTGATTAGAGAGACCGGCCTTGTGACCGATTTCTCCAATCACTGTGGATCTGGGGCCGGTGACCGCTCCCCTCAGCTTCACTCCGGCGTCTGTGGAAGGTGAGGGGAGTGATCATTAAGTTTAAAGACACTGTCTCCTTTCAGCCACCGCCATTGCCCCAGCCCCCACCCATCAGCCGCCGGCTGCAACAGTCACTGCCCCGATCCACCGTCACTGAACCCATCTGCTGCTTCCCCTCCATCTGCCACTGCTCTCCCCCATCAGCCACTGCCCCCCTCCCTCATCTGCTACCCCCTCGCCCACCTCTCACCTTCCTCCATCTGCTGTGATCTCCCCACCTGCTGTGACTCCCCCACCTGCTGTGACCCCCCACCTGCTGTGACCCCCACCCCCACCTGCTGTGACCCCACCCCCACCTGTTGTGACCCCACCCCCACCTGCTGTGACCCCACCCCCACCTGCTGTGACCCCCACCTGCTGTGACCCCTCCACCTGCTGTGACCCCTCCACCTGCTGTGACCCCCCACCTGCTGTGATCCGCCCTCTCTGCTGTGATCCCCCACACCTGCTGTGATCCCCCCCACCATCTATCCGTCTCTCTGTCCATCCGTCCCTCTGTCCATCCGTCCCTCTGTCCATCCGTCCCTCTGTCCATCCGTCCCTCTGTCCATCTGTCCCTCTGTCCATCCGTCCCTCTGGCTATCCATCCCTCTGGCTATCCATCCCTCTGGCTATCCATCCCTCTGGCTATCCGTCTCTCATCTATATGTAGCACCCACGGGGCAGGGGTTAAATGTTACTCGTCGCCGGGCCGGTGATGTCGGGTCAGGGGGATGTCACAGGTGGCCCTGCCCGGCTTCGTGGCCTCGAGGTGTACAAAAAAAGGGAATTTGGATGATGGTGGGGGAATGATGAGGATGATAGTGTGGCGCCCCTGACCTGGTCAGGCACCACTGAGTACTGCACCCATGCTGGGGACAGTACAATACAGGTAATCCAGAAGGCTGACCGGGGTGTGGAACACAGGCGCATAGTGATCAGGTCTCACACATGTACCCATGAGAGGACCCCTGGGGATTCCAGGAGGGGGAAAAGCCTTGACCTTCACTGGAATAGTGGAGGGGGCCAAAAGCCTCCATCTCCTCTCAAGGGGTGTGGTAAGAGAATCTGGTTGCTAGGTGGCGTAGGCAAGAACAGGAGAGGAGGAGCAGTGAGTCGGTTAGAGGAGAACTCCATAGGGCTCAGTGAGGAGCAGACCTGTGGGGTTGATGCTGTCTAACAGCGCCCGCGCAGTGGCTACTGACGGGGGAGAACGGTCAACTAGGAGTGCTGCCTGAAAGCCAGCTTCAGCTAGAGAGAAAGCACGGAGTGGGAAGTAAGGAGACTGCTAGAGAGCACCAGGCCCAACCGGGCGGCAGATCCCGAAGCGAAGATAGATCCAGCTTTCTTCTGCTAAACCTGCCGGTGTGGGGCTCTCAAAGCCCACACCACAACACCACAAAAGCCGCAGCCACGTAACCGCAGTGAGGGCCCATAGGTCACAGGAGGCAAGAAGCTGGAGTGGCCTGGTCCGGGGAACAAGCAAACGGCAAACAAAAGGGGGAGAGAGGCTGCAGCATCTTCCCTGGGCGACCCCCATAGGGACTAAAAGTCGGGGTCACCCCAAACCACCAAGGGCTAAGGAAGGCGAGTCAGTAGTCACCCTCATAAAGTCAGCCTGAAGGATACCTGGTTCCCATCTGGTTCATCTCAGCTACGCCCGGGCTACTCACCCTGCCATCAAATGTGAGTAAAGCCCTTGAAAGACAATTCTGCCTGTGTGGAGTTATTCTGCGCCTTGTGGTACTACAAACCTACACCGGGCCCTGGGGCTTGCCTCACTCTCAGGAGGCTATTCCAACTAACTGCACACACCATCAGCCCCAGGCGTCCCCTAACCTGCAGTGGCGGTCCCCACTGACCGCAATACTGAGAGTGGCGTCACGATCAAAAACCGAAGATTTCCTACCTGTGACCAGCACCAGCTACGTGGAGTCCCTGAAGGTATGCACCGACACAACACCTGTGGGGCTTCACATCTGGCGTCACGAACAGGATAAGGACTAGACCTGTTCAGACAGGTGACCATGTGCCTGGGCGGTCCGCTTGAAAAATTGGAAGCGCCGCCATATTGCCACCATGAAAAGCGCGCTGAAAAACAACAGCAGCCCGCGCTGGAATAAGTTACCGCCCACGAAGAGGTGTGGCTACCCAGAGATCCCTTGCAGAGTTCTGACCTTGCCAGCTATGAGAGTGGAAGCGTCCGGAGACGGCGGGAAGGAAAGAGAGCCACAAGCCTGCTGCTGGGAGAGGAGCTGCTGAAAGAGGCAGAGCAGAAACTGAACAGCTTGCTATCAGAGGCAACGGCGAGTCCACAGCTGGAGAGTCGTGCAGAAGAGGGCGCAGAAGAAATGGCGTCTGACCGCAGAAATCCAGAACCGGGCTCCGCTGCCTGGTGGTATCGGGAGCTGGCCCAGTTCTGCGACCGACTGGAGAACCGGGTCGTGGAGCAGATTAGAGAAGAACGAATGGAACTGCTGGAGATGGCTGCCGCGGTTCGGGCCTATGAAAGGAGAGCCGCGCGCCGAGTGCCAGACAGGACGGCGATGACGCAGACCCCGATGCTGCCACCGGTGGGTGAGTCGAGTGATGCCCCGGCCAGCGCAAGTGCCCCGACCCCTGCTGCCACGCCCGCGGTCCCCGAAGAGGCGTCCGGTGCGGCGACGCTGAAGCAGGCCGCAGCCACGCCAGGCGCGGCCCGCCAAGACCCGGCCGCCGCAGCGATGCCCTGCTCGGCCCGCCAAGCCCCGGCCGCCGCAGCGATGCCCTGCTCGGCTAACCAGGACCCGGTCCCTGCAGCGACGCCCAGCCCAGCCTGCACAGAGCCCCCTGCAACAGCGACACAGATCCAGGCCGCCGCCAGCCAGGGCGCGGCCCGCCAAGACCAGGCCGCCGCCAGCCAGGGCGCGGCCCGCCAAGACCAGGCCGCCGCCATGCCAGGCGCGGCCCGCCAAGACCAGGCCGCCGCCATGCCAGGCGCGGCCCGCCAAGAGATTGCATCACCATTTTCCCCGGCCCGCAAGGCCAGAGCAGACACCGCTCCCCAGTCCAAAGAGGTCCCTGCTAGGAAGACCCTGATAGGAGAGGACCCCGAATACTGGAAGCTGAAGGCTGACCTAGAGGCCCAGTTCCCACAAGAGATGGTGGATCGGTATCTGCTCCCTCCGCATACCCCCAAGGAGATTCAGGCAACCCCTGCAGCCGCGTCAAAGAGTCCCCCGCCTGGGCCTGCTGAAGAAAGCCCATCCCCAGCACTGCCACAACCAGAGTGCAGCGAAGAACTAAGGGGGAGAGGAGGCCAGGAAGCTGAGGAGCTGACTCCGGAGCCACCAGCAGTGGATCTATACTCAGAGCCGGAGATGTTGCCCTATTCCCGTTGGGATGAGGAAGACCTGACACCGTCCGCTGACGAAGATCTGCCTAAAAGTCTCACCTGGGAGTTTGCAAGCTGTACCACGCAGAGTTCAAGCCGCAAGACAAGGCGTCGCAACAGAACAACGCTGTCCCCTGCACCACAATCTCCAGAGCAGAGGGAAGTTGCAGCCAGAGACCTACAGGAGAAAAGGTTACTGAGAAGGTCCAGAGCCCAGGTCAGAGGACCCCTTTTCAGAGGAGTAGTGGAGGATTTCAACTTGAAAAGCGGATATGGCTTTATTGTAGCCCCTGGTATCAAAGAAGGGATATTTGTCAACAGAAGATATGTGAGAGCTCATCTGCCTCGAGGACACCCTGGCAGAAATCTAAAGATGGGGGATTCAGTACAATTCACTATGCATGAAGGCGAAAGAGGACTGTACGCGCTTGACGTAGCACTATGCTCCAGCAAACCTTACAGCCACCCCATGCTACAAGAAAGAAAAGACAGAGATAAAGACACAGATGAAGATCAAGAAAGAAAAGACAGAGATAGAGACACAGATGAAGATCAAGAAAGAAAAGACAAGGAACCTACAGATGAAACGACCACAGACGACGATAAAGAGCAGGAAAGCAGCAGGTGCCGCCGCCATACAGGCTCAAGCCCTGGTAAAGAGGAGTAAAGTAAAGTAAAGAAAGAAGTTACCAGATGAAGTTTTGAAAAAGTTTGTTTTGCAACGTTCACGTTTAAGCATGTGCCCACAAAAACTATTGTGAGAAAACCATAAACCTTAAGGCTATGAACTGGCTATAGCCACAAACTCTCGCAGTGTAAATAGTTACACCAGAGGGCACCACCGCCACCAGAGTCAGCCTGTTTAGGGGCTTGGCTCGTCTGCAACCAGGAGGAGCCCGTCCGTATATAGGGCCTTGGCTCACCTGCAACCAGAGAGCACGCCTGTTTATGGGGCCTTGGCTCACCACCACAAAGAGGGTACCTGGTCAGCACCAACTGTGGAGGCCGCCTCTGAATCCTGCCAGAAGAGGCTGAAGGCGCGGATCCACCAGGCCAGGTATACCCTGAAGACCACCAGCCCATGTAAGCCGCCTCTACATCCTGCCAGAAGTGGCTGAAGCCGCGGCCAACGTGAAAGGGTTTTGGGTGGGTTAACGGACTTGTGGGTGGAGGGTGGTGATGTATGGTACCTGGTGCTTTTAAAATGTTTTACATGTTTTAATGTTTTATGCATTTTAAAATGTTGTCTTGCAGCCCGAGGACGTGCTGGTGATAACTAAGGGGGAATGTGGCGCCCCTGACCTGGTCAGGCACCACTGAGTACTGCACCCATGCTGGGGACAGTACAATACAGGTAATCCAGAAGGCTGACCGGGGTGTGGAACACAGGCGCATAGTGATCAGGTCTCACACATGTACCCATGAGAGGACCCCTGGGGATTCCAGGAGGGGGAAAAGCCTTGACCTTCACTGGAATAGTGGAGGGGGCCAAAAGCCTCCATCTCCTCTCAAGGGGTGTGGTAAGAGAATCTGGTTGCTAGGTGGCGTAGGCAAGAACAGGAGAGGAGGAGCAGTGAGTCGGTTAGAGGAGAACTCCATAGGGCTCAGTGAGGAGCAGACCTGTGGGGTTGATGCTGTCTAACAGCGCCCGCGCAGTGGCTACTGACGGGGGAGAACGGTCAACTAGGAGTGCTGCCTGAAAGCCAGCTTCAGCTAGAGAGAAAGCACGGAGTGGGAAGTAAGGAGACTGCTAGAGAGCACCAGGCCCAACCGGGCGGCAGATCCCGAAGCGAAGATAGATCCAGCTTTCTTCTGCTAAACCTGCCGGTGTGGGGCTCTCAAAGCCCACACCACAACACCACAAAAGCCGCAGCCACGTAACCGCAGTGAGGGCCCATAGGTCACAGGAGGCAAGAAGCTGGAGTGGCCTGGTCCGGGGAACAAGCAAACGGCAAACAAAAGGGGGAGAGAGGCTGCAGCATCTTCCCTGGGCGACCCCCATAGGGACTAAAAGTCGGGGTCACCCCAAACCACCAAGGGCTAAGGAAGGCGAGTCAGTAGTCACCCTCATAAAGTCAGCCTGAAGGATACCTGGTTCCCATCTGGTTCATCTCAGCTACGCCCGGGCTACTCACCCTGCCATCAAATGTGAGTAAAGCCCTTGAAAGACAATTCTGCCTGTGTGGAGTTATTCTGCGCCTTGTGGTACTACAAACCTACACCGGGCCCTGGGGCTTGCCTCACTCTCAGGAGGCTATTCCAACTAACTGCACACACCATCAGCCCCAGGCGTCCCCTAACCTGCAGTGGCGGTCCCCACTGACCGCAATACTGAGAGTGGCGTCACGATCAAAAACCGAAGATTTCCTACCTGTGACCAGCACCAGCTACGTGGAGTCCCTGAAGGTATGCACCGACACAACACCTGTGGGGCTTCACAATAGTCTTGTGACGCCACCTGTGGTACGTGGCCAGGGATTAGCCGTCCCTGCTGTTGCTGTCCTCTGGGGCGGATGGTGTTGCAGCAAGGATGGTTCTGCTCCCCACAGGTAGAACAAGGCCCTGAGGAGGATGATGAGGAGAGTAGTCGCCGTTGGCGCCGAAGCGCGGGGCGACGGTAATCAAAAGGCTGAATCAGCTGCTTTGGTTCCAGCTGTGATGGGCCCCAGCCGATCCCAGATCCGTTGGAGGTTAGGGGTGGTCGATGGGCTCTTCCTTCTTGCGCCTTTAAAGATGGATCCCCATGGCCTGATGCTGCTTGGGGACCCTGGTTTGTGTAGTGTTAGCTCCTGTCCCGTGTGTAGGTGACATGGGGCCGCTGTGGGGCTTGACTGTAATCGCGACTCGGGACCCTATGTGGCACTGTGTTCCGGGATCTCGTGGTGGTCAGAGGGACATGCAATCCCCCGTCCTGCAGATTCTGGTGATACAACGTGAAGTCTGTTCCACCCTAAGGCTCTGCACCCTGAACCGCAGGGATCCCGCTCCTGTTCTCTCCTGCTGGAGAACACTCTAACTGTTGTGTAAGCTCCTAACATCTGAGAGCAGCATAAAGTAGAAACAGATATCCTGATTCCAGCGGTGTCACTTACTGGGCTGTTTGCTTTCATTGTGATAAAATCCATGTTTTCTCTTCTGCAGATCTAGCAATTATACAGAGCTCATGAATATGCTGGACTACCTGCAGCATGCCGAGTAGCCCTGTAATGATAATCTCCTGCTGATTAACCAATGATGTTATCAAAACTATACTAAGCATCCCCATAAGTGACAATTGCTGGAATCAGGATCTCTTCCCCTATGTTATGCTGCGCTCAGATTAGGTGTTAAAATCCTGGTGACAGATTCCCTTTGAAGGGGTTGTTAGGTCTAAATCCACAAGTCTGCATTATCACAATTTGGTTTCAATTACCTTAAAAACTGTATGTGACACATTCCCTTAAAGAAAAAAAAATAGATATACCAAAAATAAATATATACCAAAGAAGTTAGATTAAAAAAAAAAAAGTTAGAATAGAGTAGGGCCCGGCCAAAAGAGTCCACCTTGTCGTGGTGGCAGGCTTAAAAAATCTTTTGGCCAAAACAAAATCTCATGGCAGTGTGTGTGATGCGGTGTTCAATGTGAAGGGTTAATGTGTGATTGGTGAGGCTGTAGTGCAGAAGTGAAGTTTTTCCAAGAGTGGCGGTGGGACTGTGGAAGATTCGTAGAGCTGGGGTGGAGGCGGAGCTGGAGCTGGGGTGGAGGCGGAGCTGGGGCGGAGGCGGAGCTGGGGCGGAGCCTTAAGGGGGTCCCAAACTTTTGCCAGTATGGGGCCCTGAAATTCCTAGTGGCAGCCCTGTGTGTGTGTGCGTGCGTGTGTGTGTGTGTGTGTGTGTGTGAGTCTGTGATCTGATGTGTGTGAGTGTGCGATCTGATGTGTGTGGATGTGTGTGGATGTGTGATCTGATGTGTGTGGGTGTGCGATCTGATGTGTGTGGATGTGTGATCTGATGTGTGTGGGTGTGCGATCTGATGTGTGTGGGTGATCTGATGTGTGTGGGTGTGTGATCTGATGAGTGTGGGTGTGTGATCTGATGTGTGTGGATGTGTGATCTGATGTGTGGATGTGTGATCTGATGTGTGTGGGTGTGCGTTCTGATGTGTGTGGGTGTGCGTTCTGATGGGTGTGGGTGTGCGATCTGATGGGTGTGGGATCTGATGGGTGTGGGTGTGGGATCTGATGGGTGTGGGTGTGTGATCTGATGGGTGTGTGATCTGATGGGTGTGGGTGTGTGATCTGATGGGTGTGGGTGTGTGATCTGATGTGTGGGTGTGCGATTAGATGTGTGTGGGTGTGCGATTGGATGTGTGTGGGTGTGTGATCTGATGTGTGTGGGTGTGTGATCTGATGAGTGTGGGTGTGTGATCTGATGTGTGTGGATGTGTGATCTGATGTGTGGATGTGTGATCTGATGTGTGTGGGTGTGCGTTCTGATGTGTGTGGGTGTGCGTTCTGATGGGTGTGGGTGTGCGATCTGATGGGTGTGGGATCTGATGGGTGTGGGTGTGTGATCTGATGGGTGTGGGTGTGTGATCTGATGGGTGTGGGTGTGTGATCTGATGGGTGTGGGTGTGTGATCTGATGTGTGGGTGTGCGATTAGATGTGTGTGGGTGTGCGATTGGATGTGTGTGGGTGTGTGATCTGATGTGTGTGTGTGTGTGCGTTTCACCGCAGATCCTTGATGCGTTCCACTGCAGGTCTTCCCGCTCAGCGTCTGGTGAGTATGATTGCAAAGTCGTCTTTCTCCTCTCTTTTGGGGGTGTCTTTCTATAATGAAGTGTCCTGCAGTATTCTTTAACTTTTTTAGCTGAATGGACACTTCATTATTGAATCGTGACTAGAGCTTATTTTGATGGTAGAGCTTCTATTTAAGGCTTATGCCAAAAATGCTAAAAATTCCTGCTAGGTCTTTTTTTCGGGGTAGAGCTTTTTTTTCAGGGTAACTTGGTACTAAAAATAACAGCCTCCTATAATGCCAGTCATCACATCCATTTTACAAGAGTATCAAGATGGCAGTGACATGGGCTTTCATCAGGCAACCCATCAGCACTCAGTGACCACACTGTGTATAGAAGGAGGTTGGGGGATGATTGGCACCAGAATTGAAGCTCAACAGGATCTTGCCACTTAACTGTCACTGCCAGATATTAACTGTGGCGTTTAAAGGGTTAAACAGCAGCGATCAGATCTTTAATCACTTAAGGTACCTTCACACTTAGCGATGCAGCAGCGATCCGACCAGCGATCTGACCTGGTCAGGATCGCTGCTGCATCGCTACATGGTCGCTGGTGAGCTGTCAAACAGGCAGATCTCACCAGCGACCAGTGAACAGCCCCCAGCCAGCAGCGACGTGCAAGCGACGCTGCGCTTGCACGGAGCCGCCGTCTGGAAGCTGCGGAGACTGGTAACTAAGGTAAACATCAGGTATGGTTACCCGATGTTTACATTAGTTACCAGTGTGAGCAGGGAGCAGGGAGCCGCGCACACTGAGCGCTGGCTCCTTGCTCTCCTAGCTACAGTACACATCGGGTTAATTAACCCGATGTGTAATGCAGCTACATGTGCAGAGAGCAGGGAGCCGCGCACACTGCTTAGCGCTGGCTCCTTGCTCTCCTAGCTGCTGTACACATCGGGTTAATTAACCCGATGTGTACAGCAGCTACATGTGCAGAGAGCCGGAGCCGGCAGCACAGGCAGAGTGAGAGCTGCAGAGGCTGGTAACTAAGGTAAATATCGGGTAACCACCTTGGTTACCCGATGTTTATCTTGGATACAGCTTACCTCAGCTGTCAGACGCCGGCTCCTGCTCCCTGCTCGCTTCATTTCGTCGCTCTCTCGCTGTCACACACAGCGATCTGTGTGTCACAGCAGGAGAGCGGCTTTGAAGAAAACGAACCAGGGCTGTGTGTAACGAGCAGCGATCTCGCAGCAGGGGCCAGATCGCTGCTCAGTGTCACACACAGCGAGATCGCTAATGAGGTCACTGCTGCGTCACAAAAAGCGTGACTCAGCAGCGATCTCGGCAGCGAGCTCGCTGTGTGTGAAGCACCCCTTAAAGGCAGATGCCAGCTGTGTAATAGCTCCTGAACCCACTACATACACCCGTCCTCGCACTGTAACATAATGGTACATCAGCGCATCAGAAGAGAGTAAAGCACCAATTTGCAACAAACATAAGGAAGCATTTAATTTATATTAACTTTTATTATGGGTTTAATACAGAAAAAATATAAATTGTTTCTATTTTTATTATGCTATTTACTGTGATTACCATAAATGTTGTACTAGCTGTATTTTATCTGTTAAGGTTACTGGACACCAGATATGTCTTTGTTTTATTAAATTTTGTGATGATTATTTAATAAAGAATTTTAAAAATTGTGCTGTATTCTTTATAGGATATTATGTTTATTAAAAAGGCTACTATTGTGTTTTTATTAAAGAAAATTATTCTATAGACAGTAGGGCAGCCTGTGAATCACTGATAGGGTTTCTGCCTTTCTGCCTCTGTACAGCAGATCCTGAACTTGTGTCTGGCCAAAAACCAGGTGAAAGAGAAGATGGAGAAATAGATAAATACATAGATGCATCCCCCGAGCAGTGGCAGAGTTCTGGGAGTTTTGTCTACCCCAATGTCCTATACACAAACCCAGCAGTATCCTGCATAGTTTTTTGTACGATAAGTAACATTTCCTTTGGACATATTAATCCCATATTATTATATCAATCGTATAAAGCCACTCCATAACCAGGAAACTTTTTGGAAAAAAATAGCAAAAAGGAGGTTTGACTCAGCTAATACAAAAAGTTTTTATTGAAAACATTCAGATATGCATTGCAGGAAATACTATTACAAAACAATATTTTTGAAAAAGAGTGTAATTAAAAACATCAATATAATGTGACGACCAGGCTGATGTACCCAGTCATTGGTGGTGCAGATGAAAAATAAAGAGCTCCAGAAGTCAGAGCATACCATAATTTAAGTGAGTAAAGCTCCAAGGATCACCAACTTACCCATATGGCTAGTAACTACCACCAAAACACTGCCAATGCCCCACTCCAACGCACGTTTCGACTATGTAAAGAACCACTTCTTCAGAGAGAGGTCACTAATCTAAAACTAAAGGACATTAGATAAGCCGTCATGTGACTGCATTGGTTAATGTGGCTGCCTTGTGGTGCATGCGCATTACGCTGCCGGAGTCACACACGCCTAGCCCAGCTATCACAAGGGGCTTGAGCAGCCAGCGTGCCCGAGTAACTCAGGGCAACCATACACCCAGCACTCCCTCTTTACATGCCGGGAGTGATGCGGCGAACATCCAGCACCCGAAGCGCAGGCACACTGCAGACCTGTCACAGACCGAGCACAGAGTCCCTACATAACCTCCACCACACACCTTGTGTGGAAGGTAGTTTTTCGTTCTTTCTGAAGTGAAAGTTCACATAAAACACATGTATAGTATCTAACTCATTTTACTAGGTGCTAACACCAGCCTTATTTACAGCCCTAGATTAACGAGGACTTTACAATTGTTGATACTGAAACAACAAGCAACAGAGCTGCAGCGATGGTTCACATGCAGAAAAGATAGCAAAATTCAATTTATTGAAACATGTTAAAATCTACAACAGCACTGGCTCTGTCAGACGTAGATAAGAAATACCTACACGTTTCGGCACATTGTGCCTTTATCTTACCATGATTAAGGCAGAATCTGCCGAACCTCATTGGTGTTTCTCATCTAGGTCTGACAGATCCAGTGCTGTTGTAGATTTTAACATGTTTCAATAAATTGATTTTTTATGTCTTTTTTCCCTGCGGTCCATCGCTCAAGCTTTGTTGCTTGTTGTTTCAGTCTTTATACCAGCCCCAGCCAGGGCTGCTCTGGGCATTACCTGGATTATCTTCGAATCAAGAATTGCTGGTGAGCTGACATCCCTTTTTATTTTATTAGAATTGTAAATATACTTTTTGTATGGTGATATTCTTCGGACAATAAATGGCAGGTTAATTTGACCAATAAATCGAAAAGTATTGTAAAAGATTGAGAAGCTTTGTGTGGGTAATGTAGAAAGAGTTATGCCATTATTCTACTCAAGAAAATAATTATGTGCAGTTATGAAAATCACAAGATCAATAGACATGTTATTAATATGCAAATGATACAAAAATAAAACAAAATATTCAAAATATCAAGATTTCTTCAGTATCTAGTATGAATACCATGTGCAGAAATACCCGCAGTTACACGCATTATCAAAAATCAATGAGGTTATTAATGGTTGTCTGTAGAATGTTCCTCCACTTGGACAAATCATCAAAATTCACTGCTGGCAGCTCCCTTTGCAATTGCTAACCAAAGAACCTGGAAGTACCTGATAGGAGAAACGTCTGAACACACCTCAGATCAAGTTGACAAGCTTGAGCCACATCGGCTACACACATAGTACAAGTCACATGCGTCCTGGAGTTATTGTGTTGAAAAACGGTTCCTGGTACACTTTAGGGAGATAGCTGAATCACTGGTTCCACAACCAACTCAATGTAATATTAAGCTTTTAATGTACTTGGAATGTAGACTAGATGGGACCAGCTACATTATGATACTCCACAGCATAATCTTGCAATTACAACCTGTGTGATGTTTCCTTGTGTTTCCTTGTAAAGGTCTCTTTATGCCATTGCCCACGTGGTCTACAGACTAATCACTGGCTATTAGTGATGAGCAAGCGTGCTCAGCCGTGCTCGTTACTTGATGAAGAATCGGGGTGCTGAATATCACGGGTGCTCGGATGTTTCGTCCGTGAAACTACGACCACAATGCACAGGCTTGCTTCACTGCATGATATGTGTAGGCACCCGAGGGAGAGCCAGTTGCAGTCTCTGAATGGCTCTTACTGGGGTTAATGCAAAGTTTTCGGATGTAGTGTGTCAAAAGATTAAAAACCCTACCTTCCCCCGGAAATGTTTTCTTTATGGTTGGCTGTATGTAGGCGGAGAGACGAACTGCCCAGTCATTGACTTCCATTATACTCGTTACTCAAATTGAACAGTTTCAGAGCATCTGACTTGCTTGACTCGAGGACCGAGCACTCGAGCATTAGTACTCTACCATCTCTACCGACTATCATTACATCCAAGACAAAAGTGGGACTCATCATTAAAGAAGATAGACCTCCATTCTAGTCTTACTTTGCACCATGATAGCCTTTGAGAGTGGTGACATGAGGTCAGTGGATCACCTGTAGCTGGATGTCTGGCTCATAGGACAATGTCTTACAAATGCCTTCTGATGGATTCTGTACACACTGCTTAATGCCTTAAGTGGGCTTTATATGCTACGATATCGTCAATTAATTATCGTCGGGGTCACGGTGTTTGTGACGCACATCCGGCGTCATTAATGATATCGTAACATGTAACAGTTATGTGCAACCTAAAACGATAGCAAAAGCGGCAGAAATCATTTGCCGCGGAGAGGTCGTCCTAAAACAAAAAATCGTTTAACTCTCATTAGCGATGTTGTTCCTTGTTCCTGTGGCAGCACACATCGCTATGTGTGACACCGCAGGAGCGCCGAACATCTCCTTACCTGCCTCCACCACCAATGCGGAAGGAAGGAGGTGGGCGAGATGTTTACGTCCCGCTCATCTCCGCCCCTTCGCTTATATTGGACTGCTGCCGTGTGACGTCGCTGTGACGCCGAACGACCCGCCCCCTTAAAAAGGAGGGCGGGCCAGAGAGACGTCGCCGAACAGGTAAGTCCGTGTTACGGGTGTTAGCGAGGTTGTGCACGATGGGCAGCGATTTACCCGTGTCGCACAACCGACGGGGGCGGGTAAAATCGCTTGCAATCTTACTAGCGAGATCGCAGCGTGTAAAGCCCGCTTTAGACTTTGTACGTGACGTACAATTTAACTTGCACTAGATAATGGATCACTATGTGCTATTCTTCTAATCTGATGATCCATCCATGCAGATGTTTGCCTCTGTGCACCTCTCCCTGTCAATCCATGTCATCATTCTTCGTCCAACCATGGGTATAAGCAACACTGAACAATGCTGACATCTTGGCCTATGCATGTTGTGAATCCTATTTATCAACAAGTGGCAATAACTGGCACATTGACAAATAGGAGGCATCACACAATGGTTCTAAGCTTCATTTCATGAAGAGAGTAATCATAAAAACAAAGAGTAGTCATAAATGGTACATTCTCTAAATGGGCCATAGTCAGCAGTGGGGGCCGCAGGGATCTGTGCTTGGACTGATTCTGTTTAATCCCTTTATTAATGACCTTGTAAATGGGATAAATAGTAAAGTGTCAGTCTTTACTGATGACACCAAACTATGTAGGATATTAAAAACTGACCTTGATAGTACAATATTACAAAAAGATCTGGATAAGATGTCAGAATGGGCAGATACTTGGCAAATGAGATTTAATATTGATAAATGTAAAGTAATGCACCTAGGATGGAGTAATCCTATAACTGCGTATACATTAAATGGAAGTAAACTCGGGACTACAGAACAGGAGAAGGACTTGGGTATTCTCATTACAAATAAGCTGAGCAGCAGCACTCAATGTCAAGCAGCAGCTGCTAAAGCAAACAAGATTTTAGAGTGTATAAAAAGAGAGATTAGATCCTGTGATCCCAACATATTGTTACCCGTCTATAAATCACTTGTAAGGCCACATCTGGAATATGGGATTCAGTTTTGGGCTCCACATTTTAAAAAGGACATTCAGAAGTTAGAGTCAGTTCAAAGGCGGCAACTAGACTACTACAAGGAATGGAAGCCGCCCGTATGATGACAGGTTAAAAAAGTTAGATATGTTTAGCTTAGAAAAAAAGACGTCTCAGAAGAGATCTCATGTATATGTATAAATACATGTGTGGTCAATATAAAGGACTGGCACATGACTTATTTCTTCCAAAGACAATACTAAGGACCAGGGGGCACTCACTGCGAGTGGAAGAAAAGCGATTCCGACAGCTAAATAGGAAAGGGTTCTTTACAGTTAGAGCAGTCAGACTGTGGAATACCCTACCACAAGAGGTAGTAATGGCAAATACTATAACAGCTTTTAAAAAAGGGCTGGATGATTTCCTCAGTACTCACAATATTGTTGGTTATAAATGACTTAGGGACAAAATTTAGAACTGGTGGAGGAAGGTTGAACTAGATGGACCTAGGTCATTTTTCGACCTAAGTAACTATGTAACTTTGTAAGAACATCCACTATGTCAAAGTAGGTGGACATCTCCTAAGTGTTACACCAACATGCATAAAACTGGCAGAGCTACGGCAGTTATGCAGTAAGTCATCCGTTAAATCCATATGGCTGAGCCAGCCCATCATAAAACAACATAAATCACAGCTTAACACACACTTTATAACATATATTATTAATTTCTAACACATGCTTCATGGAGTAGAAAAGATGCAGCGTAGTGTTCATGGGATCATAATTTAATCATGAATATGTTAATGTGGCCCTAGACCCCCTGAATATTTTCTAAGGGGCAGGTGTTCAGTACATTCGCTTTCAGGCAAGTGTAAACCAGGTTTAGAGTGTTGTTTAGGGATTTAAGAACATCTTGGCTGCCAGCATGGATTACACGTATTTACCATTGGGTAAACAGGTGACAGATTTATGAAATATCAGCTTACAGGTCGAGATAAGGTGTGATCAATCTGCTGATTTACTTAGGCTTAACTGGTAAATTAAATATAACTATACTAGTGTCCAAAAGATGAATTTTTAAAATTAAATAAAAGTACTCAATTGTTAGTTTCAAAATTACCAACAATTGCAAATTTGTACATTGAGACGCATTTCAATCCAAAAAGAAGTGGGTTTACACAAATTAGTGTGAAGCCCCACAAGTGCAGTGTCGGTGCATTACCTTCAGGGACTCCACGCAGCTGGATCCTGTCACAGGTAGGAAATCTTCTTCTAGGATTGTCGTGACGCCACTCTCAGAATTGCGGTCAGTGGGGACCGCCACTGCAGGTTAAGGGATGCCTGGGGCTGATGGTGGGTGCAGTCAGTTGTAATAGCCTCCTGAGAGTGAGGCAAGCCCCAGGGCCCTGTGTAGGTGTGTAGAACCACAAGTCGCAGAATAACTCAACACAAGCAGAATGTCTTTCAGGGGTTTTACTCACTGAAGATGGCAGGGTGAGTAACCCGGGCGTAGCTGGGATGAACCAGGCTGGAACCAGGTGTCCTTCAGGCTGACTGATGAGGGTGGCTACCGACTCGCCTTCCTTAGCCCTTTGCGTTTTGGGGTAACCCCGACTTTTAGTCCCTATGGGGGTCACCCAGGGAAGTTGCTGATGCCTCTCTCCCCTTCGTTTGGCCCGTTTGCTTGTAGCCTGGACCAGGACACTCCGGCTGCTTGCCTCCTGTGAACTATGGGCCCTAACTGTGGCGACGTGGCTGCGGACTCTGTAGTGTGTTCTTGGGGGTGTAAAGTGCCCCCTCAAGCAGGTTTGGCAAGGAAAGGTGGATCTATCCCTGCACTGGGACCTACTACCCGTTTGGGCCTGGTAACTCCCTGGCAGTCTCCTTACTTCCCACTACGTTGCTCTCTCTTTAGCTGTGTGTGGATTTCGGGTAGCACTACTAGGTGACCGTTCTCCCCCGTCGGTAGTCACTGCGCGGACGCTGTTAGACTGCAACAGCTCCAGGGTCTGCTTCTGCTCCTCCTGAGCTGCACACTAAACTGGCTCACTCGTGGGACCTGCACTGCTGCTCCTGTCTGAGCTCCACTTCCATGCTCCTCACTCCTCCCCACTCTGCTTCAGACTGCTCTCCTCCTTCTCCCTCTTGTGCCTGCCTACGCCACCTAGCAACCAGGCTCTCCACCACACCCCTCGATTGGAGATGGAGGCTTCGCCCCCTCCACCCTTCCAGTGGAGGTGAAGGCTTTGCCCCCTCCTGGGATCCCCAGGGGTCCTCTCAAAGGTACATGTGTGAGACCTGATCACTATGCGCCTGTGTAGTCACACCTCGGTCAGCCTTCTGGATTACCTGTGTTGTACTGTCCCCAGCATGGGTGCAGTACTCAGTGGTGCCTGACCAGGTCAGGGGCGCCACATTAGCACCAACAAAAAGTTGTTCTTTCCTTTTTGGGGCATTTCCTGCGTGCTCATGGGGGTGCAACTCATGTCACCAACTGATATATTTGTAAGAATGTGGTTTCTAAACCAAAACTGTCATACAAACTTTTGCACAAACTTCATCGACTATCATGTCAGCTTTGAACTCCCGATGGTTTCTCTGGTGTCTGGGATCAACACAGGCAAACTCAAGCGTCGATCTGCTGTGTGCTGATTCACAGGCAGGCTAGCAAGAGTTAATCTCTGCTAGTCTGATTGCTCCTTTAATCACTTTTTGTGGGGAGATATATTGCATTTGTTCCTCTCCTGTCACTGTCAAGACAAAACAATCACTGATCTCGGGGAGACCAGCCATACAAAACACTGCCAGCAGCCAACGAGGGCGCTCAACACAGTGAAATCCTAGGTGCATTGCCCCCTGGGAAGTATGTAAATCAAAAGAAGTCCGTGGAGCCTCTGTTAGGAGTCTTGACACAGAAACCAGCCAGATATCCCTCCGGGAAGGACCTAGCCAAGGAGTGACTCTTTTTAGGAGACCAGCATAACCACCATATTAAGTGGCCCTTTTAGTTAATATCCAACTCTTTGACAAGTTTAAAGATATGACAAGGGAAATACCAAGGCCAGGTATCCATCCACAGACAGCTGTTTCAGTGATTGTTTTGTCTTGCTGGTCTACTAGGCATTGCTCCCACCTGGCCAGAATCCTACTCCACACTGATGAGGGGCAATACCCCGAAACAGCTGTCTGTGGATGGATACCTGGCCTTGGTACTTCCCTTTTCATATCTTTAAACTTGTCAAAGAGTTGGATATTAACTAAAAGGGCCACTTAATATGGTGGTTATGGTGGTCTCCTAAAAAGAGTTACTCCTTGGCTAGGTCCTTCCCGGAGGGATATCTGGCTAGTTTCTGTGTCGAGACTAGAGATGAGCGAACCGGTCCCGGTTCGGCTCGAGGTCGGTTCGCCGAACGGAGGTCCCGTTCGAGTTCGGTTCGTCGAACATTCGACGAACTGAACTCGAACTGCATAGGAAACAATGGCAGGCATTCACAAACACATAAAAACACCTAGAAAACACCCTCAAAGGTGTCCAAAAGGTGACAAACAACTCACAACACAACACAAACACATGGGAAAGTGACAAGGACATATACTAGAGATGAGCGAACTGGTCCCGGTTCGGCTCGAGGTCGGTTCGCCGAACGGAGGTCCCGTTCGAGTTCGGTTCGTCGAACGTTCAACGAACCGAACTCGAACTGCATAGGAAACAATGGCAGGCATTCACAAACACATAAAAACACCTAGAAAACACCCTCAAAGGTGTCCAAAAGGTGACAAACAACTCACAACACAACACAAACACATGGGAAAGTGACAAGGACATATACTCATGCGAAAACAAAACAGCTGGACAAGGAAAAAGAGGAGGAGACACAGATATATGAGTATATGCAAGGAAACATCGATGCCATTACTGTGCAACTTGAGCCCTGCTCATTTTAGGCTTCCAATCTGGATAAATTGCCTGAGCTCGACACGTACGCCTTGGGGATCTTGTCGTGTCCTGCAGCCAGCGTTCTCTCGGAACCTGTCTTCAGTGCTGCTGGGGGTCTGCTGGCAGATAAGCATACGTGTCTGTCCACTGACAATGTGGACATGGCTCTCAGAGGACTTTTCTTCCCCTGGGTCATCCAGGGGACGGGAAAGGCACGCGTATTTTTGAGAGTGCTTCATGCAAAGCATCTTTTTCTTTTTCAAAAGGGGGGTCAACCGATGCCAGTCAAGTGGGGTGTGTGTGGCCCAATTAGTGGCAACGAGGGAGACTGTGGTTGGAGTCCCCTCGCTGTGTTTCTAAAAGAACCAAAATGAACAAATCATGGCTCTCAGAGGACTTTTCTTCCCCTGGGTCAGCCAGGGGACGGGAAAGGCACGCGTATTTTTGAGAGTGCTTCATGCAAAGCATCTTTTTCATTTTGAAAATTGGGTCAACTGATGCCAGTCAAATGGGGTGTGTGGCCCAATTAGTGGCAACGAGGGAGACTGTGGTTGGAGTCCCCTCGCTGTGTTTCTAAAAGAACCAAAATGAACAAATCATGGCTTTCAGAGGACTTTTCTTCCCCTGGGTCATCCAGGGGACGGGAAAGGCACGCGTATTTTTGAGAGTGCTTCATGCAAAGCATCTTTTTCTTTTTCAAAAGGGGGGTCAACCGATGCCAGTCAAGTGGGGTGTGTGTGGCCCAATTAGTGGCAACGAGGGAGACTGTGGTTGGAGTCCCCTCGCTGTGTTTCTAAAAGAACCAAAATGAACAAATCATGGCTCTCAGAGGACTTTTCTTCCCCTGGGTCAGCCAGGGGACGGGAAAGGCACGCATATTTTTGAGAGTGCTTCATGCAAAGCATCTTTTTCATTTTGAAAATTGGGTCAACTGATGCCAGTCAAGTGGGGTGTGTGGCCCAATTAGTGGCAACGAGGGAGACTGTGGTTGGAGTCCCCTCGCTGTGTTTCTAAAAGAACCAAGATGAACAAGGCATGGCTCTCAGAGGACTTTTCTTCCCCTGGGTCAGCCAGGGGACGGGAAAGGCACGCGTATTTTTGAGAGTGCTTCATGCAAAGCATCTTTTTCTTTTTCAAAAGGGGGGTCAACTGATGCCAGTCAACTGGGGTGTGTGTGGCCCAATTAGTGGCAACGAGGGAGACTGTGGTTGGAGTCCCCTCGCTGTGTTTCTAAAAGAACCAAAATGAACAAATCATGGCTCTCAGAGGACTTTTCTTCCCCTGGGTCAGCCAGGGGACGGGAAAGGCACGCGTATTTTTGAGAGTGCTTCATGCAAAGCATCTTTTTCTTTTTCAAAAGGGGGTCAACCGATGCCAGTCAAGTGGGGTGTGTGTGGCCCAATTAGTGGCAACGAGGGAGACTGTGGTTGGAGTCCCCTCGCTGTGTTTCTAAAAGAACCAAAATGAACAAATCATGGCTCTCAGAGGACTTTTCTTCCCCTGGGTCATCCAGGGGACGGGAAAGGCACACGTATTTTTGAGAGTGCTTCATGAAAAGCATCTTTTTCTTTTTCAAAAGGGGGGTCAACCGATGCCAGTCAAGTGGGGTGTGTGTGGCCCAGTTAGTGGAAACGAGGGAGACTGTGGTTGGAGTCCCCTCGCTTTTGAAAAAAGAACCAAGATGAACAAGTCATGGCTCTCAGAGGACTTTTCTTCCCCTGGGTCAGCCAGGGGAGGCGAAAGGCACGCGTATTTTTGAGAGTGCTTCATGCAAAGCATCTTTGTAAGCTTGAAAATGGGGGTCAACTGATGCCAGTCAAGTGGGGTGTGTGTGGCCCAGTTAGTGGAAACGAGGGAGACTGTGGTTGGAGTCCCCTCGCTGTGTTTTACATGCTTTTAGAAGGGCATGACATGGCTTAGAGGTTGACTTTCAGCATCTGGAAACTGTTGGCTACCAAAATGCTGCCTTTCCAACCTTTTTAACCGAGGGTTTTCGAGACCTTATGCTCATCGCAGTGCCCCAAGAGGCGCCACTCCTTCTCCAACAAAGGCGTGCACGCGCTACACCAGCATGTCGCACTAAACATCACTGATTCCTTGAGAAACTCTGTGTGACAGGGTGCATTTCACCACAGATAATTGGCCCAGTAAGCATGGACAGGGGCGTTACATGTCGCTGACTGGGCAATGGGTTACTGTGGGGAGAGATGGAGAAGGGTCTGCTGTACAAGTCTTGCCGTCCCCACGAGTTGTGTCAATCCTTCTTCTGTATGTAGAAGTTAATACACTGCTTCTGCCTCTTCAACCTCGTGTGGGTCCTCCACCTTGGCCCAAACCCTGTGTGGTCAGGCCACCCTTCCTTGTAACTGCGCACAAGGAATACCACACACCTCCTTACTATGCTGGCAGCAGAGCTCAATGCCATCAGGCGGTCAAAGATTTACTTTGAAATGTATGGGAAATGTGAGTCACACCGCTGAGAAGTTGTGGACGGTTAGCTCTGGAGACCGAGTTTCATCAATGGTTGTCTCCACTCAACCAGCAGCCAGGGAAGGCCGGGTGCGACAATGATGCAAACATGGGTGCGGCCCTTCGCTGTGACAATGTGACACACGTGCCTTGTGTGGCTGACGTATTGAACCTGGTTGTCCAGCAATTTTTAAAGCACTATCCTGGCCCACATGGCCTTCTGCAGAGAACACGGTGTAACGCCTTCCTTGATCCACACACTCAGATGGGCTGTAAATGATAGGCTAGAGGGAAGCCACTCACCAAGCAGGACCCCTAGAACCCTGAAACCCTTTAACCCCTATACAGGGATTAGGAATTACACAGGGCCCAAGTTGATCAATACCTGTGAAAGGCTGCAGTTCCAGAGAATAGTAGTCATGCAGGGTCAAAAACATTAATTGAGGAAGAGGAAGAGAATGGGATGGCCAGGACTTAATCAGAAAACAAGCAGAGGTGAAATGCGGATCGGCCAACAAGGTACATAAACAGCAAGCAGGAAAAGTAGTCAGGTAACAAGCACACAAAATCATAATACTGAACTGGGGGTAAAAGTAACCAGAGGTTCATAGCTATGTCTGGCAGTGGTCTGCAGACAGGATGGGCATAAAAAACGGTGTGGTGTCTTCCCATTGGTTGTAGCTGAATGATGGTACTTCATCTGTGAGATACCCACCAGCTACATTCAGCCAGAGATTCTGCATCTGTCAAGGTAATGCAGCCCAGTGGGTGAGCATAACCTGCGTCCACCTGCGCCGCTGGCATCGACTCCTCTCCCATCATCAGCACTATGCATGAAAGGAACACGTTGTCACCTGGCGACCGGAGTACAAATTGACGGAGCGGACTCCGTTGGTGACTTAACAGCCGTGTGCGGCAATGATGCAAACCTGGCTGCGGGCCATCGTCAGGGCAATGTGACACACGTGCCTTGTATGGCTCACGTGTTGAACCTAATTCTCCAGCAATTTTTAAAACACCATCCCGGCCTACATGGCCTTGTGCAGCGGGCACGTTCGCTATGTGCTCACTTCCATCGTGCGCACACAGCAGCTCAACAACTTTTGTCGCTACAGAAGTCTTTAGGTCTGGTGGTTAAACGCCTGAAATGCGATGTGCCGACACGCAGGAATTTTAATCTGCACATGTTGCAGCGTTTGTGGCAGCACCGCCGAACCCTGCTGCAATACGTTATGACATATAGCCTGGGATAACTTGATCCAGAGGTGGTGCAGATCACGCTGCTGGAGTGGTGTCAGATCAAGGACCTATGCACCCTTCTACACAGTTTACAAATGTCGACGAAGATGTTTAGCACTGGCAATGCCATTCTCAGCGTGACAATTCTGGTCATCTACATGATGGAGCACACTGTAAGCATTATTCGGAGTCAGGTGTTGGGACAAGAGGAAGGGGAGGAAGTACAGGAGGAGTCATATGCGGAAGGGATAATAAGATCTACGAGGTCCAGATGGTCAGCGGCACTTAGGCGGCAGTCATGGTGAGGGAGAGGGATTAACAAGGGCGCATAGTATCAGCAAAAAGTGTTGAGGAAGGTGCAGGAGCCCATGAAGAAATGGAGGACGAACTGGCGATGGGCATGGAAGACTCAGCAGATGAGTGAGAGATTGCACACATTTCGGTTGTGCGAGGTTGTGGGGAGAGGGCAGAGGAAGGAGGCACGATTCTCACCTCTCTGCCACCAACACACCAAGGACTTGGTCCTCCTGGATGCACAAGACACATGAGCGCCTTCTTGCTGCACTACCTACAACATGACCCTCGGATTGTACGAATTGAAAGTAATCCTGACTACTGGGTTGCCACACTGTTAGATCCCCGGTACAAGACAAAATTTGGCAAAATAATTCCTGCCATAGAAGTGGACGCACGTATACAGGAGTATCTGCAGAAGGTGGTACGCAATCTTAGATCTGCTTTTCCAGTAAACACCAGTGCTGCACAGAGTGAATCTCAACGCTTTGTCATGGATAGGAGGAAATGGTCTTTTACTTGTCCACATCTGAGGGACCGAGGGCTGGCTGCTGGGCTGAGATGGCGTTGAGTACGGTGTCCCTGCAGAGTTGCACTTTTGGTCATATACAAAATGAGTTGAAAAAGGACAGATGCTGGTGGAAAGGGGAACAGGTGTGTTGGAAAGGGGAAAAAAGTTTTTGTCCGTGGATTTGGTGGTTAAGCAACAGTAACATTTGCTGAAGAAACACCATCTGTTACAGTGGGACTGGCAGATTTGGATAAGGTGGTATATACTATGTTACCGCTATATACCGAAAATTATTAAGAAAAGAAAGAGAAAGGTATATATCCCCATCAGCAGTCAGTGTCCACCATGCTCCCAGATGGAAAAGGAGAGGTTGGCAACTGGAAGATTTGGTGGAGGATACAGAGCTGTGTGGCTATGAAACTAATAGTAGCCTGAACCGAGTTAGACGCCATTCGGATCTGGAGACTGGGAGCCCTGTTAGCGTCACAGGGTCCACATGCCCACCCAGCCCAGGAACTCACTGTTAACAACACAGGGGCCATTGGGTACGCTGACCGTGTGCGTAGGGGCCACACCTGTGGACAGCAGGTGCATCAGCAGCAGCAGGCCTGTTAATGCCACTGGGCTGCACAAGCAGGACTGGTAGGACAGGAGCTGGTCTTAACCGTTCTGCGTTACCAACTGTGGTGGTGGCCTGCATCGACACCCTATCCCTGCCTACCTCTGGCCTAAAGCCGCAATGGGTTCAACACATGGAGGTGTGCTCTTTCGGAGCATAATAGAAGACTGCGCACCTCCTTGTTGGCTCCAGCCCCTTTTATAACCTGGGTCCGCCCCAAACCAGGGTGAACCACAATGCACCTCCTGGAGACAAAAGCAGAGTGACACATCATGAGTGGCATAACTAGCGTCCTATTTGGAACCGCAACTTCAATGATGACCTCATGGCTGCCATGACCCAAACACCTCACCAGTCATCGCCTGACCATCAATAATGCAGTGACAAGTCATAGGGGCGGGCCTCTGCAAGCCATTTGGGAGTGGCCTGGCCACATTGTCAGGACACCTGATGCCCTGTGGTCTATATGGGACCCCCACATCAGGGGCAGGGCCAAAGAGTTCATTACCGGACATAGTCTCTGATGCAGTAAGTGCCTGAGCATGCTCAGTAGCATGAAATACAGTGTCTGAAAAAAGACTATCAGCTTTATGGTGTCTAGGCACAATACAGGACCTAGACCCGGCACGGAATGCAAGTACCTGTGCAAAGAGGCTTTTTGCACTAAGTGTGGGAGCATGCACTGTATCCCGAAATGAAGACTTAGCCTCAGCAATGGCACAGTCAGGCTGAGCATACTCACTAGGCGAAACACTGTAGTTAGGCTGCGGCTGGGGTAAATCGGCACACGCATGCGCACTAGCTGCCTCTCCACACTTAGACGTGGAGGAGAAAGCAGCCAGCTGGACAACCCAAGGCCCAGCCCTAAATGGCAGCTGACGCCTGGGCGCAAATGAAACTGCAGCAGGCTTCAGGTTACAGGTTTTGTAACAACAAATACCATCCAAAAGAACAGGTGTACTTCTTCCCATGGATAATCTGATATGATCCTTTTTTTCACGGACACAACCATCGCTAACAAATGTAGATGAGGCCAAAACAGCAGCTGCTTCAATGGATCTGAAGTGCTCCATAAAGTGGCCTCTCCACCCCAATTTCAAGATCCCAAATACTCCATTCCTCTATGGTGTCAATCCAATCGCACTTGCTTCCTAACAGTTCTCAAGTTTCCTCCAGCCCTGCTGAGTATGGGGTAACAGAGATGGTTGAGTTTGCATAGCTGTTCAGTCGCACTATAGCCTGGGAATCAGAGGTCTGCTCCAAAGCTGCAATGAGTACAGACAAGGAAGTTATTATTATTTTTATTATTATTGATTTATAGAGCACCATTGATTCCATGGTGCTGTACATGAGAAGGGGGTTACATACAGAATACATATACAAGTAACTAAAGACAGACTGGTACAGAGGGAAGAGGGACCTGCCCTTGCGGGATTACATTCTAAAGGATTTTTGGGAGGAGACAGTAGGAGTGGTGTAGGTTGAGCGTCAAGTACGTATGGTGGTGGTGTCATTGAAGGTTATAGTCATTTCTGAACAGATGAGTTTTCAGATTCAGTTTGAAGCTTGCGGGTGTAGCAGATAATCTGACATGTTGAGGTAGCGAGTTCCATGAGACAGGGGAAATGATCTGCGCAGATGGCCAGAAGCTTTGTGAGTGGGATCCAAGCCCCGATGAAGAAGGTGCTGAGCCTAATCTACACCCTCATTTCCAAAAAGTCAATCCTCCTGGTGGAGACAATGGGGAACATGATGAGGAGCACAGATACCTCATTGGAATGACAACTTTACTATTCGGTCAGGGCAGGAAGAGGTTTTCTCGGAGGACTCAGGACGAGGGGAATGAAAACACACAGGGTTATTGATGAGGTTGGAGACCACACTTACTGTCAAACCAAAGTCAGCCAGTCGATGAGGTCAGCAGAGGAGGTGGAGGAGGATGCTACTGACGACGAGGTTACGTTGCGTCTTCCTGGCCAGAGACAAAGTACTGGAAGCAAGTCAACAACTGAATCCTGGACCACAACTTTGACTCTGAGCAGAAGTCGTGTTGGCTATGCAGGTCGCATGGGCTGTAAGCCTTGCCTAGCCTGTGAATTTTTGGACATCGCAAAGGATCACCCAAGTCATGGAATCTGTAAGATTTGTCAACAATCTGTAAGTAGAAGGCAAAAACTCACACCTTTGAGTAGTTCCTCCATGAAGTGTCAAATGGATATGAATTGATAGCGTGAAGGTGTATTGCTCAGCTTTAGCCACTGTCAATGCAACATGCTTATTTGCCATTGCATGCATTGTTGCAGACTACACACAAGGGGCTGCTGTTTTTTTGGATCTGCCTTGGTTTGGTCACTATAGCAATATCAAATTGCTCTTCGGATGTGGACTTGGAGATGCTGTCTATGAACAGAAGGAAAAGCTAAAGGTGTGTGTTACAGCAAGGAGCCACCGCGGAAACACTTCGTTGAATTGTGAGGGGAGTCATGTTGTACTTTGATGATGAGCCCCGTAATGCCAGTGAGCAACATCCTGTGCCACAGACCAACATTCTTACGGTGCTGTCTATACTGTTTGCCGTGAGAGGAGCGTAAAGTCTGTATTTCTGGCAACTGGACATCACAGTACCCGGGTACGGTAGGCTGTGCCCAGACAATAATGCGGGCACGCAACACTTTGTTTTATTAGCAAAACACATATCTGTTCTGGGTAGGCCGACTATATAGACAATAAGACTTGCTGCCTCTGCACTGTCAAATTGTCACGTACAGTTTAAATCATAGAGGGACAGCAACACATGTTTGCATTGACTGTTGCTTTTCAAGATTTCCATGACTGTGTTGCAGAGCTGTGTGGTTGCATTCACACTGTTATCATCTGCATTATCTGTGAGGCTTCAGCTAACAAGGGTATTCAGGGGGGGTAATATGTTTTGACTATGTTTAGGTAGATAACTTGGAAGCTCTTGTGATGCGCCACTGGTAAGTCGTGTTCGTGCACACAATCACACACACACACGCACAAACACACAATTACTGCTACACAGAGGGATTAGCAGGTAGTAGGCAACAGAATAGATTGTTCAATTATTTAAATTGTATGCATGGTTCTTATTGTTTGTTTTGGTAAAGTTAAACAATCATTTATCAACCCAACTGCCTAGAGTCCTTTTCCTGTTGCCTGGTTTTGCTGCATACTGGGTAGCCCACCCTGTACACGACTTAAAATGAAGCATAAGTCGCAATGTGAATTTCACTATGCTACAATGCGGCCTAGCGTGCCTGTGCAACCACCGCCTGCCCCATCAAGTGCATCTGCGTGCTCTTCATCCTCTGTGACTGTGGGGACAGCAGTCACACATGGTTTTTCACACTTAACTTCCACTCCTTTACCCACAACAGGGAGTGTGATTGGCAGGTCATCACTTGTTTTGGAAGTGGTAACAGAAGGTATTGTTGAGCTGTCAGACATCGAGAGAACCATCATTGGATGCAGGCTACATTATATCCACGCCTGCACCTTCGTCACAGATTGCCTGGACTACCTGCAGTTAATAATTGCATTCCAGAAATGGAAAGGAGTGTAGAATGCACATGTGTTGTACCTTGCTTGGCAGCAAAGGAACACTAACTTAGTATTCCAGACAATTTTAGGATGGCAGAAAAAGAGTCAGCTCTTTGGGCAAATTAAATAGCGTGGCAAAAGTGGACAGATGGGTACAGGGGCCGTGTTCTGTGGGTACCAGGACAGTAAAAGAAGCCTCACTTTCTATCCCTCCTAATGATCAAATGCAGCAAGGAATTCCCTGAGTTTGCTATAAAATTAGCATAGCTAAATGTGCATGAGGGTAGAATGCAGAGGTGCTTGAGATTGCTTGGCACAAGTGGCACAATAAAGGAGTCCAACAGCCACTTTTTGTATGCCACTAAATGGCAGTATGTTTTGCAATCATTATAGCTTATTAAAAACAGAGCAGGAGGGTGTAATGCAGAGGTGCTGGAAATAGCTTGCCACCAGTGGGGCACTAATGGAATACAACAGCCAGTTCTATGATGCCACTAAGTTTACTCAATTTTTGGTATTATAACGTCTTAGTAAGTAACAATAAGTTTGAGTGTGCAATGCAGGCAGAGGTGCTGCAAATATCTGTGCACTAGTGGGACTATACAAAAGTCCAATAGCCACGTTTAAGATGCCACTAGGTACACTGAGTGTTTGCTAGTATAATGGCTTAGTTATAATGAGTTTGAATGTGTAATGCAGGCAGACGTGCTGCAAATATCTTTGCACTAGTGGGACTATACAAAAGTCCAATAGCCACGTTTAGGATGACACTAGGTACACTCAGTGTTTGCTAGTATAATGGCTTAGTAACTATCAGTTTGAGTGTGCAATGCAGGCAGACGTGCTGCAAATATCTGTGCACTACTGGGACTATACAGAAGTCCAATAGCCACGTTTAGGATGCCACTAGTTACACTCAGTGTTTGCTAGTATAATGGCTTAGTTATAATGAGTTGGAGTGTGCAATGCAGGCAGACGTGCTGCAAATATCTTTGCACTAGTGGGACTAGACAAAAGTCCAATAGCCACGTTTAGGATGCCACTAGGTACACTGAGTGTTTGCTAGTATAATGGCTTAGTTATAATGAGTTGGAGTGTGCAATGCAGGCAGACGTGCTGCAAATATCTTTGCACTAGTGGGACTAGACAAAAGTCCAATAGCCACGTTTAGGATGCCACTAGGTACACTCAGTGTTTGCTAGTATAATGGCTTAGTTATAAGGAGTTGGAGTGTGCAGAGGACAGGAGGGTACAGTGCCAGGGTTGTGGGGATCTGGGTAGAGGAAAGGAAGCCTGCCTTTCTATTCCCTCCTAATGGGGAAATGCAGCGAGGAAATCCCTGACCTTAGCTACACAGACGCTGTCTCTGTTTTCAGGACCTGTCACCTATGGCTCTGACCCTGCCGGTACGAGCCCTTAAAAGGACTGATAGAAAGTGCTCTCCCTAAGCTGTCCAGCGCTGTGTATGGAGCGCATACAGCAGTATCGGCGATAGGACTCAGGACGGAGCTGCGCCAGTGATGTCTGACACCAAGGACGCAGAAGGCAGATAATGGCGTGCTGGAGGAAAATGTCCATTTTTATAATGCAGGGACATGTGACATGGACATCCTATCACACATGCCGTTGCTTCTCTGGCTAAAAGTCCACTTAGCTGTGTGTGTGTTTGGGATTGGCTGACATGCTGGCCCTCCCCACTACACGCGCGCGCTTAGGGAAGGAAGACAAGGAAAAAAAAAAAAATGGCGATCGCCATTATACAAACAGCAGTGATCTGAATGCGCTGTTCCCGCACACTATACACTGAAATTTCATAATAGTGTGAGTCACAGAGTGACTTACACTATTACAGCGGAAAGCCAGCTAGGAATTAGCTGTTTTTTTGCTGCTAGAACCGTTCTCGAACGTTTCTAGAACTATCGAGCTTTTGCAAAAAGCTCGAGTTCTAGTTCGATCTAGAACAGGCCCCAAAATCACTCGAGCCTAGAACTGGAGAACCTCGAACCGCGAACCGCGCTCAACTCTAGTCGAGACTCCTAACAGAGGCTCCACGGACTTTTTTTGATTTGCATATCTCCAGAATGGCCGGAGCACTGCCCCCCCTCCCCCCGGGCATGTGTGGAGGCCAGCATGACACTGATTGGAGTGGAGGTCATGGTGTCATGGGTAGGGGAGGTGGGGTAAGCCCAGGTACAGGATAAAAGGTGAAGCTGGGTGAGGAGTGACACTTTTCCCGCTTTGGGACACAATTGAGAGTCCCCATCCCTGTACCGGTTATGGACTCCGTGGATCAGCTCCTGGAGCGGCTGAGAGCTGCTGCTGGGACCATCCCCCTAGGTGGCTGCAGAGCATGGTAGCGAGGATCTTCGGTGGGAGTCCGGGGGGGGGCAGGGACTGCACCCCTGCGACAGCGGCGCCCCCGGAGGTCTGGACCGGCAGAGAGGCGGTCACCTGACCTGACTCCCAGGGCCCAGCGTCGCCGCAGAAGCCCCTCCGGGGACCCTCCAGGCCGGACGCCGCGAGCTGCGAGGTCCAGCGGGCCCCGGCCTGTGAGGAATTCAAACGGGCGGCTGGGCCCAGCGGCGGTTGGCAGGCCTGCGCTGGAGTTGGGGGCGGGGCCTGCTGCCGCCTTGTCGGCGAGTGACGTCAGCGGTGCGGCGGGGCGCTCTGGTGATGTACCTGCCGAGCGCCCTGAGCCCCTCCTCCCTGCAGCATCGATGTCTCAGAGGGTTCCCTGTGAAGTGGGCGAAGCCAGGCGGCTGCGGTCGGCAACACATCGGGCCTGGCATTCAGGGCCTGAGGTTACAGAGGCCCTGTCTGGAAGAGGGGCCACATGGAGCGGGGGCGGGGGGGGGGGCTGCGCTCGGAGAACCCTGAAGAGAATATGCAGCTCCCTCTCTTTTGTCGGCGCCACTGATCGACGGGTCCAGGATGTGCGGCCTCTGGGGCCTCAGGCTGTGCGGCTGCAAGAGCCAGTGGAGCGGAGTCAGAGGGGAGGAGCCAAGTCATGCTAGTTCGGAGGGACGTCAGGATGCAGGAGGTCCGGCTGGCGGGGTCTCTACCCTTGTGCAGCTTGGTGAGTATGATTCTATGTTTTGTTTGTCTTCATATTCTGTCAGGTACACAGTACGGGGGGGGTTCGGATTTGGGGGTGCCGGTGGGTGTCAGGGGGAATGCGTCAGGTGGGAAGTTTTCGGAATTTAAGTTGTGTTCACACGTTGCTGACGCGGATTGGGGGCCAGAAAAACTCCTGGCGCTAGTGGCAGCTTGGCTTAATCTGTCTGTCATTGCGGTTAGTGAGTCCACGGTTGGGAGTATTTCTTCCCCAATATCGTCTCAAACAGAAAAGAATAAGGAGGATAGGATTAATTTGGATGATCGCACGCGCGGAGAGGTTTAGGTGGGTTTTGAGGGCCCATTGGATTCCCATCTTAAGAAGAAAGTGAGGAAAAAGATCTGAAAGAATGAGTATGTTGAGACATTTTCCCTCCCCACCCCCCTCCCCCCCCCATTGGCAAAAAGTTTAGTTGGACAAAAAAGGGGAAAATGATGTTAGCAAGAAGGAAAATGAGAAGTGGCGGTGGAGTTTGATTCCTAAGGCATTTGATATTTGATTGCAGGCGTTGCAGTTTGGGCAAGCAATTGGCAAAAAGGGCCGGAGAATTGTTCTCATTGGTTTTGCTATATGGGCTCCATTGGGGAGGCCTATAGGGTTTATGAGGGGCAGACCTGGCTGTGTTATGACGAGTAGTTTTGTCAGAGGAAGGCTATCAGTCCATCCATAACATGGGATCAGAAGGATATAGGTTTGGGGTTGCGGGTGATGGCGCCAGCCAGGTATGGGCAGTCCATTCAGGGCATGGCTGGGTTATACGGCCAGTCTGGAAGCCAGGGTGCTAGTGGTCAGTACGGAAAGGCAGGGTCCCAGAAGCCAGTTTGTGGGGATAAGTTAATGAGGGGTAATGCAAGTTCGGTGCCATTTGCTGTTTTTAAAATACCTCTGCACTCGTTGTAACAGAACATCCACATGGGCATCCAAGTGTTTGTAAAAGAATAAGCCCAAGTCCGCTACCTCTAATACACAAGGGTCAGACGCCGGGGAGCTTAGTCGGATGCTTCCGTACCTAAATAGGTATCCTGATAGGGACAAAACTGAAATTTTTGAGGTTAGGTTGGAGAGGGTTTTAGGATTCCTGCTCCTGTTTGATGTTACAGGGACAACCAGGAATCTGCCTTCGGCGTATCAACATGCGGTGGTTGTAGCTGAAAGGTTGGGAAAGGGGGAGGCGTTGGGGAGAAGGGAGGGCCCGTTTTGCCCTCCCCCCCCCTTTTTTTTAATTTAGGGTTTCGCCATTGGGGGTGGGGCCAAAGAAGGAGCCAGGTTAATTTCGGCAGATCCACCATCTGTCTCATCCCTGGGTAGGTCAGTGAATGATGGTATACTGGCTGAGCTTTGTTCAGTGGTGTATACGTCATTTGAGGAGGCTATAAAATGGGAGAAAAGTTGTGGGAGGGGTGCGTTGATGGCAAAAGGCAGATATTGAGTCAGCTTTCTGGCTCTTGTCAGTTCATCCGGAATGGGTTCGGTTATTGGGTTGTTGTTGGGAGGGATATTATTTGGTGGACCACTGCTTGCCAATGGGTGGTTCAATATCATGAGCAGTTGGTGAAACTGTTAGTTCTTTTTAGAATGGGTGGTGCGTGATGTCTTTGGTTTGGCTTCACTGGTACACTACCTGGATGAATGTTGTGGGATTGGCTGTTTCGGCACAGTGCACCAGCATTCTAGCAGCAATGGAAGGGGTAGCGAGGTGTTTTGGGGTGTTTTTTGCACCTGAAGAACTGATGGGTCAAATACTTGTATTTGTTTTCTGGGCATTGTAATTGACTCAGTGATTTGGGAGCTTCGGCTTCCTGACGACAAGGTCGCGGCGCTTAAGGTGAAAGTAGCAAGGGCATGCCGGTGAAGGAAATTACAATTAAGGGAGGTTCAATCACTTGGGAAAACTTAATTTGGTGTGTTGGGTAATGTCAAGGGGCTGAGTTTTTTCACGCCGGCTAGCTTGCGCTACAGCTGCAGTGCTTGCTCCTCACCACGACATACTTTTGTCGGCGGGACAATAAGGGGACTTGTTGGTTTGGGGAGAGGTTTTGGTGCAGGATAATGGTCGTTGCTGCTAAGGGATGAGGGAGGGAATATTTCGAATGGGAGTGGTTTACGGATGCTGCGGGTGGCTCAGGTTTCGGGGCCTTCTTTCAGGGTCAGTGGTGTGTGGATCGGTGACCAGAAAGTGGGATGGCGGAGGGTGTGACAAGGAATGTGTCGCTATTGGAAATTTTTCCAATTTTGGTCGCACTTCATTTGTGGAGGCACCAGTTGTCGAATAATAGAATCCGGTTTAAATGTGACAATATGGGTGCGGTGCTGGTGATTAATCATGTCTCAGCATCCTCTCCCTCAGTTGTACGAAGTGTTGCGGCAGCTGGTGTTGAATTGTTTGAAACTTAATGCGTGGCACAACAGCTCGTGTACCGGGTATAGTGAACCTAATAGCGGATTCCCTTTCTTGTTTTCAGTGGGGTAGTTTATGGGTTTGTGCACCGGAGACAGACGTCAGCAGCTTGTAGTGCCCTGCGCAGCTTTGGAAATTAGGTCTTCCAGCAGCAGGACCACTGATTCGGGCTTTTTTTGACTGGTACCACGTGGGCGGCGTATTAGGCCACATGGGTTCTCGGGGAGCAGTGCGTGAGTGGTTGCAGGTTGACGGCCTGTGTCATTTATCTTATTGGAACGTTTGGGTAAGGAATTGGCACGTAGTTTGTACATCGGCATGGGAGTATCATTGTTATGGTTGGCTTTTTCGTGGGCGTTTTTTCGGGGCGTTGTGTATTGGCGAATTGGCATCTCCCAGTATGACGTTCACCGGGGGATGGGGTAGTAGTGGAATCCTAATTTTGGAACATGGGGATCAAATTTGGATTTGGAAATCAAAAATGGATCAAGTGGGGGCACGCAGGTGGGTTCGTTTAAGGAAGTTCACGGCACCGGGTATGTGCCCGTGGCAGTGTTTTGAGTTTGGCAAAGGTCCACCCGAGTCAGGATGGCCCATTGTTATGTCACGAGGATGGGTTTTGTGTCTGAAGATCAGTAATTAGTGTTTTTCGCCCATGTTTGAGATCATGGGGGTTAGATCCGATGATTTGTGCGTTGCATTCTCTTGGTATTGGGGCGGCGACGGAAACCTCCATGTGTGGTCTCCCTGCTGAGACAGTTAAACAGATTGGCCGAGGGAAGTCTTAGCGTTTTTAAGCTGTAGGTTCACCCGGTTTTTGTGGATAATTGACCGGGGGACGGGTTTTGATAGAGTGGGGCCTGGGGGGTGTCATCCTTGGTGTTTGTATTGGAGCTAATTGGTCTTGGCGGTTTGTGCATTTTGTTTCAGAAGCCCCCCCCCCCCCTTTTTTGCTTGGTCTGGATCCTGGGCCATTCTAATGCGTACTGGGGGACATAGGGAGCAGAGGCGAGAGGGAACGGGAGACAGCTGGTTTTCAGAGGGATAGGGTTCTTGTCAGATGGCTCGGGATCAGGGGTATGGGGTGGAATAGGGTATTGCAGGAGGTGCATAGGTATGCCCGTTGCCCGTTTGGACAGGCTTCCTGAATTGTTGTTTTACACGTCGGGGGAAATGGGTGAGCGGCTTTTTCGCATTTTGATGAACAATATTTAAGCTGATTTGTTGCGGTTATGGGTGTCTTGTCCAGGCATGATAATTGTGTGGTCGGACATGGTTTCCGACAAGGGTTTGGGCGGAAAAGCACGGTATGGGGAGAAGCTGAATAAGGCTCGAGTGAAGGCTCATAGGGTTATCTCAAAAAATTGTTAGCCGCAATGGGGGTGTTGCAGTACGGCATTTGGAGTTGGAGCGGAAGGATGAAGAATTTTGTTAGGGGAATGGGGTGCATTTGAATGCAGTAGGGATTGTTGTGTGGGCCCTTGGATCACAGGGAGATATTGAACGGGCTTTGCCATTGCGGGGGGTCTCAGGCACTTGATGGTTATCAAGGTGCCCTCGTTGTGGCAGGTTTATTGGTGGGTCCTTGAAGTTGGTTTAAATTGGTTCGGGGAACCCATCCGGGTATGGATCCCCTCATTGGCAGAATGGTTGGTCACCTGGTGATTTTTGGGGGATCCCGACGGGGTATGTCGGGGCCCCCATGGGTGTTTGGTGGTTAATGGAGGAATAACCCTCACTGTTTGGTGCTCCTGAGCCAGTGTGGGTAACGGCTGGGAGCAATTTGGTTCTATGTTTTGGTTATGTGAATCACCAGGGTTTTAGCTTCAAGGACCTTACCATAATGCAAATTCTACATGTTATGTATTTGTTTAATAAATGGCTGCTATGGCCAAAATTATCCAAAGATAAATTGGTGTCTGAGTGGTTATTAACGGATAAGGGGGAATTGAAAAGGGATGTGTGTGCTTAATTCTGTCCGGAATCTACAATTCCAGGGTCAAGAATGGCCGGAGCACTGCCCCCCCTCCCCCCGGGCATGTGTGGAGGCCAGCATGACACTGATTGGAGTGGAGGTCATGGTGTCATGGGTAGGGGAGGTGGGGTAAGCCCGGGTACAGGATAAAAGGTGAAGCTGGGGGAGGAGTGACACTTTTCCCGCTTTGGGACACAATTGAGAGTCCCGCCTGCCCTCCCTAAAGATTTTGAGTTCGCAATGGGCTGTAAGTTTTTCTGGGGGGTGGTATGGAAGTTTATCGGGTCGTAGTGGCCTGGTGGCAGGTTTATTGGTGGGTCCTTGAAGTTGGTTTAAATTGGTTCGGGGAACCCATCCGGGTATGGATCCCCTCATTGGCAGAATGGTTGGTCACCTGGTGATTTTTGGGGGATCCCGACGGGGTATGTCGGGGCCCCCGTGGGTGTTTGGTGGTTAATAGAGGAATAACCCTCACTGTTTGGTGCTCCTGAGCCAGTGTGGGTAACGGCTGGGAGCAATTTGGTTCTATGTTTTGGTTATGTGAATCACCAGGGTTTTAGCTTCAAGGACCTTACCATAATGCAAATTTCTACATGTTATGTATTTGTTTAATAAATGGCTGCTATGGCCAAAATTATCCAAAGATAAATTGGTGTCTGAGTGGTTATTAACGGATAAGGGGGAATTGAAAAGGGGTGTGTGTGCTTAATTCTGGCCGGAATCTACAATTCCAGGGTCATGTCACTGTGGCATAGTTTGTCACACGGCACCACGTGGGTGCCATTGTTGCAGTGATTTTGTGCCTGTGGGGCGTTTTCGCATGGGGTCATGGGGACTCAGCCTTGCAGCATTGGTGTCGTGAAGCACCAGGTCCCTTGCCTGCTACTGCACTGTTGCTGCGGCGGTGGGTGGCACATGGCACTGCACCTTAAGGCTTCAAATAAGTTAGGGACCCACTCAAAAGTTCGCTGTGATGAGGCAGTGGACTTTGACTTTTACAGTCTGATCAGAAAGATAACTCAAGAACCTCATGTTCAGATACATACATTTTTGTCTAGCAGCATTCAATCAACTCATGATTTTTGGATGTGAGGTTCATGTCTAATAAATCTCCACCTATGTTGGGGTCCCTTCTATTTATACTGCTGGAATCATTTTACCCATGCCAGCTGTAGTTTATTATGTGTTTGTCTGTGAGGTGTGGTGTCCCAGACTCTCTCTGGTGAAAGTTGTGTTTAGAAGTGCTTTTTGTTTAGTGTGGTTGTGGAGTTTACCCCTGTTTTCTACTTCCTTCCTGCTCTTCTTTTTCTCCTGAATCTCTTATTGTCTTTTCCATTTTGTGTATGTGTGTGTGTCTGTGTCTGTGTGTTTGTGTGTGCTGTTTGACAGAGTTTTGTTTTTTCCCTTGTCAGTCTTTTTCTGTGTTTTCAACACACTCCTGTCCCATCTCTCCCTGCAGGAGAGGGAGGGGGAATTAGATCAGGACTGGTAAGGAGCAGAGCCAGGAAGGAGACTCAGGCCTCTCCACCATCAGGAGTATCCGTAAGGTTAGGGATAGCATAGGGCCCCCTAGCTTGAGGAACAGCTTAAGAGCCGTGGTTACCTGCTATCCCAAAGTCATCGTGACAAAAACTTTGTTTCATCTAAATGTTGTAACAATGTAAGAAGGTCCCAATAGTTCAAAAAATGTTAAAGGGAACCTCATAGGTGCCTCATGCCCTCTAAACTACCAACATTTCTTTTATAAATACTCTGTCTTACAAGTCCTTTATACTGTTTGACACATTAAAAGACCTTTAGAAAAGTATTTTTAAAGTCCATTTTTAATATGCAAATAACGTTTTGACTAGTTGATGACGATGAGGAGTTCGTTTCCCCAGACTAGTTGTCCCACTCAGCATGCTATCGCTGTCATCTGGGTGTGATAATATTTGCAAGAGCCAGCATCATAACCAGCCCTCTGCAAAACTCAAACATGCACACAGTTTTCTTTCCTAGTACTTGAAAAAGACATTCTTAAGGGCAAAACGTGGTAATTTTTATGTGTGGCAGAATACATTTTGTTGGATGAGAGAATAGGAGCACACTGTCAGGAAAAGGAAATCAAAATATTTCATCTTCCCCATTCTATGAATGCACGGAAATGGACTGCATTCGGATGTCATTCAAGTGCAGTCCGATGATTTCCATGAATAGATTCATGCTGTCCGATTTGCGCTGCTACTTCCATCTTTCCTCATGACGAATTGGCACTGCCCTAAAGTATAACATAGGTGCGATAGCAATCTGATAAAACATCAGATAGCACTTGGCTGTGTTATACGCTCATGTGAGCGAGCCCAGAAATATATAATCTTTGTCTCCCTTTTTGCATACATATAGTAGTGTTGCCCCCTCTGTGTGTGCACAGAATAACAATGCCCAATTTGTCCTTCCAAACAGTTATAATGCTCCACTTTGTGTCTAAATAATGGTCTTTTGTGTCTCAATTTAATAATAATTCCCACTTTGTGCCTTCATATATTAGCACTGCCTCCTTTGTGCCTCAATGGAGTAACAGAGACTACTCTGTGCTTCTGCCGCTCCTCCCCACTCCCTGGCGGTCCGCCTTTGAGTCCTTCTATGCCCCTTTTGTTAAAATAAAAAGTAACTGAAACTCACCTAAACCCACAGACTTTGCAGGAGGCTTATGACTCGAACATATCAGCTACATAACCACATAAGTGGCTGCTGAGTTTGGATCATGAGACTGGCAATCAGTCCATGCAAAGTGGTCCAAATACGGAATGCAAAAAATACTTTTTTTCCTCACAAGGTATATGATATCTTATTAATAGGTGGGGGTCCGAAAGCTTGGACTCACATAGATTGGCATAATGAATTACTTCTATCCCTTTAGAATGGAGTGGTAGTGCACATGCTCAATCACCTCCCTATTTATTTCTCATGAAGCTGACGATCGTACAGCCTAACAGAGCATAAGCAGCAATGGTTGAGCATGCGCACTGATCATCATTCCGAACAACGATAACATTGCCCCTTTAGAAATATAACTTTCACGTTCTGCTGATTGGTGCAGGTCCCAGTAGTTGTGTGCCGCCCCCGCGTCAGCAGCCGGGCTGCTCGGATCCGGATCCGCGGTGGCTTGAGGGGCGTCCGGACCCGGGGTTCGTGCAGCCACTCAAATAAAGGGGGTATTTACAGAGGATTGTATATTTAGAGTTTGTGCCAACCGCTGCAGTTGGGAGTACCTGGGGGCGATGGAGTGGGGCAGCCAGATGTTGGAAGCCTCCACAGGTAGGGGGGATGTCCCAGGACTCGGTGATGGCAGCTGGAGGGGTGCCGTGGGGAGCAAAGAGGGACACTTTCGTACTCACACAGTCCATAAAGCTGACACTGACAACTGGATAAACCAAAGTTCTGGATACCGCTGACGCTGAGGGGAGCTAGTTTGGGTCCCATTCCCGATGGTGTTGCCTGATGATCTGTGACCTTCCTCCTAGCACATAGTTCTCTTTTCAGTTGGCCCCGGTAGCATAAAACTAGTCGGGTCCTGGTACCCAGCGTGGCTAACTGTGGGAGCTTGCTCTCAGGGTTCACACTTGGGATTTTCTGGACCGTTTTAGTGGAAAGTCCTATCCCCCTCGTTGCGCTAGTACCCTGATTTTGGAGTGGGTGGAGAACGGATCTTGAAGGCTCCGTTCTCGTCGGGTAAAATGTCAGGTTGACTGACGCTACTCCCTGACCTAGGGTCCACGTACCCCGTTGTGCCCTGGTCCCAGCCCGGTGATGGTACAAGGCCGCCGGCTGTCCTCCTCGACAGTTCCGTGCCCCTTGTCACTATCCCCTGCGACCGGGGTCCAGCTCCTACTAGGCCCAGACCACCGTCTGTCACCTAGTTGCTTCCAAGGAGCCCAGCTCCTGACCTCCTCTCTCCTTCACTCCTAACACTTCACTCTCCACTCTCCAACTGACCTACTCCTGACACTCCTGACCTCCCCTTAACCAACCCCCCAAGTGGGCGACCCTATTCCACTCAGGCCGTCCACTGATGTGTCAGGTGGGTGTGGTGCAGAGTGTACCTAGGATTTTATTGACTGATGTAGGCAACACCATATAGCTGGGGACCCGTAACCAAGAAGGAGGTGGATATTGTGACTCGCCCACCCCAGGGCTATGGGACACCCGGTGCCGGGCCGGACTAGTCCGGTGGTAGTCAATGGTGGCTGGGCCCGGCTCCGTGGCCCTGGTGGGTGTCAGTATTTTATGTGGCTTGGTCGTTAAAGTGTGTGTTCGTGACGCCACCTGTGGTATGCGGCTATTAAGCCGCCGCTGCTGTGTGAGGCCACCGGGATGATGTTATGGCAGCAATGTTGGTACTGCTCCCCACAGGTGGAGCAATGCCCGGGGCACAGTTGGTGCTTGTGAATGTCTATGCAGCGGAAATAACTGAGGCAACTTCAGAGGTGCAGTCCAAGTTCTTTACTCACAGTTCTTGTCAGGGCAGGCAGGACCCTTGGACTGCTGAGACCACTGTCAGGGACCTCCGTCTTCTGGGTGATTCAGAGTGTGAAATCCGGTACCCTCTCTTAGTGTCTCTTTCTCTGCTGTCTTCACTAGCCTCGCCTTAGGTAGATGGACTTGGCTTGGCCTCCATTACAGCCTCCAGGCTGGGGGGTCACCTGTCGGCTGATTACCCCTTTTCTGAAGGTCTGCTCTGGGTTCTGGCCCTGGGAGCTTGCAATTCCCTGGGCCTCGGTTTTTACTGTTTGGAGATTGTCTTTTCACTCCTCCAGTCTCTAGGGACCGTCCCCTGTCGCAGCTAATCACTCCACCGATGTCACTGTGGAACGGGCCACCGCAGCCTGCAGCTACCCGTAGCGCCTCTGGGCCCTCGGCGTCGGTACCCAACAAGGACTGCTCGTGGTACCTTACAGGACTACCCGCGGCCCTGCGACCCTTTCTTTTCTTTCTCTTCCTACATGCTCACTCCTCACTCTCCCACTCCCTGAGCGAACTCACTAAACTTGACCTTCCTATCTCTGTCTGCTCTCCTTGGCTCCTCCCACCTCCCCAGTTGCTAAGCTGTCACCTATGGGAGCAGGGATGGGTCTTACGGCCCCTCCCAGCATGCAGCATGGGAGGGTTGCCAGCCACTTTCCCTGGTCCTGTGTGTCCCTAGCAATGGGTGTAGTGTGAATTTACCAGGGGACCGGAGTTCACTCTCTTCCTCTCCCAGAATGGGCATCACACCGCAGATGGGGTGCAATGACCTGTGGCGACGGAAGCCTCAGGGGCGCCACACTCCCCCACAGCAAATCCCAGCACGTCCTCGGGCTGAAAAACAACAAAAACATAGGGAAAACTGCAAAACATTTTTGGTATGCAATAACATAAACTGTAAAACATTTCTTCCCTTTATGGGAGGCACATATCAGTAAACGTTGCAAACTTCTTATAAAGAAAACTCTAAGTGTGCACTTCCAGTCCATTGCACGGTTCAAGCAAATCCCCCATAATTCTGGTAGGGGGCACAACAGGTGCAACTAATTACATTTTTGGCTACTACAAGTCCAGTAGCCCGGCAGTTCGTTTCTTTCAATCAACAAAAGTGACATCATCAACCAGCCATTAAGTCCAATGGCCTGGTTACATAAGACATATCAACAACATACCAGCCACTAAGTCCAGTGGCCTGGTAGGACATAACACATACACTTCCACCGGGGCCCACATTCCAGTTCAGTGGCCCGGTAACACATAACATGGGGGGGTGACGTCTTCAAAAAGAATCAGGGGCAGTACAGTAGGAAAGGGTGTCATCTTCGAAAAGAATAAGGGGCAAAACACAAGGGACTTCTTCAAAAAGAATGAGGGGCAGACAGGGGCTATGTACAGTTCAGCTGCTTCTTATTTCTTTACATGTAGGGATTCTTCTCCGGCTCCCCACCTAGCAGCAGGTAGACAGCGGTCAGCACAGTCTGCTGGTCTTGGCGGGCCGCGCCTGGCATGGCGGCGGCCTGTATTGAAGTCGCTGCTGTGACCGATTCTTGACGGGCCGCACCTGGCGTGGCTGCGGCCTGGATCGGCGTCGCCGTGCCGGGCGTCCCTCCAGGGACCGCGGGCATGGCAGCGGGGGTTGGGGCACTCGCGCCAGCAGGGGCAGCATGGGACTCACCCAGATCTAGGCTGGAGATGTTCTGCAGCAGGATCGCCATCGCTGATGTGGGCTCCGGATGGTCGTGGGCGGCACCTCCACACAGGCCTCGCTGCACTGACATCTGCAGACTCCTCATGGCCAGCACCATCTCCTTCCCCCACACGGCTGTCTCCCGTCCGCTCTGCTTCTTCATCCCGTCAGCCATCCTCCCGACCTCAGCCTCCAGCTCAGCGGCGGTCACAGGCCTGATCCAGGTAAGCTCCCCCTGGCCTCCGCTTGCAGGAGCCATTTTCTCTCTCTGCTGGTCTGGCATTTTGACTTGTTCTGCCAGCCGGCCAGCTTTTCTAGGCGCCATTTCTTCTGTTTTCTATGGCGGACACCGCTTCGCGCGCTTTTCTTGGACAAGGGGGCGGGGCTTCTCTTCGCGCCCTTTCTTCTGACACGCCCCCCTTCTTCCCGCTCTCAGCAGCGCTAATGGCGGCGGTTTCTCAGTAAAGTACACAGTCTGTCACACGGTTCTCCAGGCGCACAGTACCCGGTTAGACCGGGCACGAAATCCTGTTCGTGACGCCAAAAGTTGACTCGCCCACCCCAGGGCTATGGGACACCCGGTGCCGGGCCGGACTAGTCCGGTGGTAGTCAATGGTGGCTGGGCCCGGCTCCGTGGCCCTGGTGGGTGTCAGTATTTTATGTGGCTTGGTCGTTAAAGTGTGTGTTCGTGACGCCACCTGTGGTATGCGGCTATTAAGCCGCCGCTGCTGTGTGAGGCCACCGGGATGATGTTATGGCAGCAATGTTGGTACTGCTCCCCACAGGTGGAGCAATGCCCGGGGCACAGTTGGTGCTTGTGAATGTCTATGCAGCGGAAATAACTGAGGCAACTTCAGAGGTGCAGTTCAAGTTCTTTACTCACAGTTCTTGTCAGGGCAGGCAGGACCCTTGGACTGCTGAGACCACTGTCAGGGACCTCCGTCTTCTGGGTGATTCAGAGTGTGAAATCCGGTACCCTCTCTTAGTGTCTCTTTCTCTGCTGTCTTCACTAGCCTCGCCTTAGGTAGATGGACTTGGCTTGGCCTCCATTACAGCCTCCAGGCTGGGGGGTCACCTGTCGGCTGATTACCCCTTTTCTGAAGGTCTGCTCTGGGTTCTGGCCCTGGGAGCTTGCAATTCCCTGGGCCTCGGTTTTTACTGTTTGGAGATTGTCTTTTCACTCCTCCAGTCTCTAGGGACCGTCCCCTGTCGCAGCTAATCACTCCACCGATGTCACTGTGGAACGGGCCACCGCAGCCTGCAGCTACCCGTAGCGCCTCTGGGCCCTCGGCGTCGGTACCCAACAAGGACTGCTCGTGGTACCTTACAGGACTACCCGCGGCCCTGCGACCCTTTCTTTTCTTTCTCTTCCTACATGCTCACTCCTCACTCTCCCACTCCCTGAGCGAACTCACTAAACTTGACCTTCCTATCTCTGTCTGCTCTCCTTGGCTCCTCCCACCTCCCCAGTTGCTAAGCTGTCACCTATGGGAGCAGGGATGGGTCTTACGGCCCCTCCCAGCATGCAGCATGGGAGGGTTGCCAGCCACTTTCCCTGGTCCTGTGTGTCCCTAGCAATGGGTGTAGTGTGAATTTACCAGGGGACCGGAGTTCACTCTCTTCCTCTCCCAGAATGGGCATCACACCGCAGATGGGGTGCAATGACCTGTGGCGACGGAAGCCTCAGGGGCGCCACACTCCCCCACAGCAAATCCCAGCACGTCCTCGGGCTGAAAAACAACAAAAACATAGGGAAAACTGCAAAACATTTTTGGTATGCAATAACATAAACTGTAAAACATTTCTTCCCTTTATGGGAGGCACATATCAGTAAACGTTGCAAACTTCTTATAAAGAAAACTCTAAGTGTGCACTTCCAGTCCATTGCACGGTTCAAGCAAATCCCCCATAATTCTGGTAGGGGGCACAACAGGTGCAACTAATTACATTTTTGGCTACTACAAGTCCAGTAGCCCGGCAGTTCGTTTCTTTCAATCAACAAAAGTGACATCATCAACCAGCCATTAAGTCCAATGGCCTGGTTACATAAGACATATCAACAACATACCAGCCACTAAGTCCAGTGGCCTGGTAGGACATAACACATACACTTCCACCGGGGCCCACATTCCAGTTCAGTGGCCCGGTAACACATAACATGGGGGGGTGACGTCTTCAAAAAGAATCAGGGGCAGTACAGTAGGAAAGGGTGTCATCTTCGAAAAGAATAAGGGGCAAAACACAAGGGACTTCTTCAAAAAGAATGAGGGGCAGACAGGGGCTATGTACAGTTCAGCTGCTTCTTATTTCTTTACATGTAGGGATTCTTCTCCGGCTCCCCACCTAGCAGCAGGTAGACAGCGGTCAGCACAGTCTGCTGGTCTTGGCGGGCCGCGCCTGGCATGGCGGCGGCCTGTATTGAAGTCGCTGCTGTGACCGATTCTTGACGGGCCGCACCTGGCGTGGCTGCGGCCTGGATCGGCGTCGCCGTGCCGGGCGTCCCTCCAGGGACCGCGGGCATGGCAGCGGGGGTTGGGGCACTCGCGCCAGCAGGGGCAGCATGGGACTCACCCAGATCTAGGCTGGAGATGTTCTGCAGCAGGATCGCCATCGCTGATGTGGGCTCCGGATGGTCGTGGGCGGCACCTCCACACAGGCCTCGCTGCACTGACATCTGCAGACTCCTCATGGCCAGCACCATCTCCTTCCCCCACACGGCTGTCTCCCGTCCGCTCTGCTTCTTCATCCCGTCAGCCATCCTCCCGACCTCAGCCTCCAGCTCAGCGGCGGTCACAGGCCTGATCCAGGTAAGCTCCCCCTGGCCTCCGCTTGCAGGAGCCATTTTCTCTCTCTGCTGGTCTGGCATTTTGACTTGTTCTGCCAGCCGGCCAGCTTTTCTAGGCGCCATTTCTTCTGTTTTCTATGGCGGACACCGCTTCGCGCGCTTTTCTTGGACAAGGGGGCGGGGCTTCTCTTCGCGCCCTTTCTTCTGACACGCCCCCCTTCTTCCCGCTCTCAGCAGCGCTAATGGCGGCGGTTTCTCAGTAAAGTACACAGTCTGTCACACGGTTCTCCAGGCGCACAGTACCCGGTTAGACCGGGCACGAAATCCTGTTCGTGATGCCAAAAGTTGACTCGCCCACCCCAGGGCTATGGGACACCCGGTGCCGGGCCGGACTAGTCCGGTGGTAGTCAATGGTGGCTGGGCCCGGCTCCGTGGCCCTGGTGGGTGTCAGTATTTTATGTGGCTTGGTCGTTAAAGTGTGTGTTCGTGACGCCACCTGTGGTATGCGGCTATTAAGCCGCCGCTGCTGTGTGAGGCCACCGGGATGATGTTATGGCAGCAATGTTGGTACTGCTCCCCACAGGTGGAGCAATGCCCGGGGCACAGTTGGTGCTTGTGAATGTCTATGCAGCGGAAATAACTGAGGCAACTTCAGAGGTGCAGTTCAAGTTCTTTACTCACAGTTCTTGTCAGGGCAGGCAGGACCCTTGGACTGCTGAGACCACTGTCAGGGACCTCCGTCTTCTGGGTGATTCAGAGTGTGAAATCCGGTACCCTCTCTTAGTGTCTCTTTCTCTGCTGTCTTCACTAGCCTCGCCTTAGGTAGATGGACTTGGCTTGGCCTCCATTACAGCCTCCAGGCTGGGGGGTCACCTGTCGGCTGATTACCCCTTTTCTGAAGGTCTGCTCTGGGTTCTGGCCCTGGGAGCTTGCAATTCCCTGGGCCTCGGTTTTTACTGTTTGGAGATTGTCTTTTCACTCCTCCAGTCTCTAGGGACCGTCCCCTGTCGCAGCTAATCACTCCACCGATGTCACTGTGGAACGGGCCACCGCAGCCTGCAGCTACCTGTAGCGCCTCTGGGCCCTCGGCGTCGGTACCCAACAAGGACTGCTCGTGGTACCTTACAGGACTACCCGCGGCCCTGCGACCCTTTCTTTTCTTTCTCTTCCTACATGCTCACTCCTCACTCTCCCACTCCCTGAGCGAACTCACTAAACTTGACCTTCCTATCTCTGTCTGCTCTCCTTGGCTCCTCCCACCTCCCCAGTTGCTAAGCTGTCACCTATGGGAGCAGGGATGGGTCTTACGGCCCCTCCCAGCATGCAGCATGGGAGGGTTGCCAGCCACTTTCCCTGGTCCTGTGTGTCCCTAGCAATGGGTGTAGTGTGAATTTACCAGGGGACCGGAGTTCACTCTCTTCCTCTCCCAGAATGGGCATCACACCGCAGATGGGGTGCAATGACCTGTGGCGACGGAAGCCTCAGGGGCGCCACAATTGCACAAAAGGGCAGATTGCACAATACCCTGTGATGACCTGATAGTCCAGGCCGTCACAGTTGGATCTCCACAGATCAGTAAGTTATCACCTATCCTTTGATGGGTGATACATTTTCACCAGACAACCATTTTAAGGAAGAGTTGGCCAGTGTCTTCTTACAATGTAATCTTTATTTAAATATACCCCTTTGCAGGTGGATAAATGATGTTCCATGTTGGGACTTCAGTAAGGATTCAGTGGAAGAAGATGCTTTATAAATGTGAATAACCTGCATTGTATATGTTGGGTTTAACATACAAAGCTCCGTACTGCTACAATTAATATTGTTTCTGCTCCTTACCTTTAGTCTACCATTTTAGCTTTTTATCCCTCTGGCAGTCTAATTGCTATAGAAACCATAATCCTGGCCCATGTAACTCATCAGAAATCTACTGCATACTGTACTATTTCTGAAGCTCCCTCCAAGCTGAAGGCAGCTTTCATTAAATGTGATCTGTCAACCTGAGTTTGCATCTTAGCAAACATATTTTAGTTTCCACAATAGCCTTTGAACCAGTTTGTTTTGTTTGTAATGTTTTAACTCTTCCTATTCAAAAGTAGCAGCAATTAAGTTCATATAGCTCTAATTAACAGTTTAAAGAGCACCATCTGTTTAAAGCCTGCTCTTTGCTGCCAGCTCTAAAAGACTACTAAAAAAAGCACCCCATCAAAGTTTTTATCCTTTTAATATATTGCAGTCATCATAGCATACAGCACTGTGTACTTACAATTGCTTATTTTCCTTTTCTACCCAGTTAATTCTTCTCTTTTCCAGTAGGTCTATGAAATCACATGATTAAAAACTCACTAGCTGAATACCTCTAAGCTCTATCTACAAGCAGGAAGTCTCTTTTCCATGCATGAGTCATAAGTGCAAAAGTCCTTGCCTGGGGGAGGAAGGAGCACCAGATGGAGAGGAAAAGGGAAAAGAGACTTCCTGTTTCTACATAAAGCAGAGAAAAGAGAAGCATTAACTGTACAGAAAGGCAAAATGAGAAATTGTAAGTACACAGTGCTATATAATGTGAGGATTGAAGTATATTATGACGCCCCTGGACTATCAGGTCGTCACAGGGTACTGCACGCTCTTTCTCTCTAGTGCAGTATTCAAATCTCTCAGGGTTCTGGGTCCCCATCTTACAGTGCTGCCTCCAACAGCAAATCAAATCCTAGATACACCCTGCACCACACCCACCAGACACACCAGTGGGCGGCTTGAGCAGAATAGGGTCGCCCACCTAGGGGTAAGGAAGGGGGAAGGTGAGGAGTGTAGAGGAGTTGTGTAGAGGAGTTGTGAAGAGGAGTAGTGAAGTGGAGGAGGTTGGGAGTAGTGGCTCCCAGTAGAAGCTATCTAAGTTCCAGACGGTGGTCTGGACATAGAGGAGTCGGACCCCAGTCGCAGTGGATTGAGGCAAGGTGCCTGGACCTGTTAAAGAAAATGGTCAGCAGCCAGGTCCTATCAGCGGTCCAGGACCGAAGGCACATCGGAGTACACGGATCCTAGGTCGGGGAGAACCTTCAGGCAACCCGGCAATTAACCTGCGGAGAATGGAGCCTTTATGGACTGTTGCCACTGACTCCAGAATCGGGACACTAGCGCAACGAGGGGGATAGGGCCTTCCATACAAGCAGTCCACTAAAATCCCAAGCGTGAGCCCTGAGAGCGGGCTCCCACAATTAGCCACAGTGGGGAGCGGGGCCCGGGAAGTTCCAGACTACTGGGCCACTACGGTGAATTTAAACTTTGTGCCAGGAGGCAGGTCACGGATCACCAGGCAGCACTGCAGTGGATGGGACCCGGACAAGCTCCCCTTTGAGAGACAGCGGCACCCAGAGACTTGGTTTACCTAGTTGTCAGCGTCTGCTTATTGGCTGAGTGAGTACCTGAGTAATTTCCCCTTCACGACACCTAATAACATTATCCAGAGTCCCGGGGCCTACCCCTACCCGTGGAGGGCAATGACACCTTGCTGCCCCACTCCATCACCCCGGGTACTACCAATGGCAGCGGCAGTACTCCCAATCATGAACTACAACTCCCCTGTAAATATTCCCCCTTTTACTTTAGAGTGTGACCCTTAAGCCCCCCGGGTCCGGAGACAGTATACCGGATCCAAGCGGTTCGATCCACAGGTGGGGTGGCACATAAGGACTTGTTCACATGTTAGTCGTTAATTGGACCTTCCCAGTAACTGTGTTGGGGAGGGCAATGGTAATGTTATGGGACACATGCTGGTGTAAGGCAGAGACGACATACCGGGAGAAATAGTGGCGGCTGCGGACCAAATACTGAGGGACGGCTGTCACCATAAGGTTGCAGAAAGCTTCATTATCCATGAGCCTAAATGGCAACATTTCTAGGGCAAGCAGTCTGAGTATGTGCTTGTGTGACGCCCCTGAGGAGTCAGGTGCCACAGGGTATTGCATCCAGTAACAGGTGCAGTGCTAACCTCGGGTTCCTGGAAGAGCAGTGCCAGTAACACCAAACAAACACAGAATTCTGCCCTTTTCCCCCCCAGACTGGGTAACAGGCTAGAGACGGACCTAATGGATGGCCACCTATAGTTGGGACTTATCCTACCCGCTAGTCAGAAACCCGGGAGGGGCTAGTTAGAGCAGTTGACTGTAGCCAGACATTTTGAAAAGAAGTCTGAAGTTGGTGTGCAGACAGCAAGTTTAAAGTGACTTATTGGGCAAAAAGGAGTACAGTCGCCGGGAGAGTACAGTGTGAGTACTCACGGGACCAGGCACCGGCGGGGTGCAGAACCCTAGTTCAGAATGATGCTTCAAGCTCATCTGATAAATCTGCCAAGTGAGTGAATCATCAAGGTTCCTCACCAACGTTAATGTCCGGGGCACAGCAGCAAAGAGGGAACCCATCGAGCAGAAACAGAGGTCCAACCCAAGAGAGAGGTTCAAACTGCCTGTCATACGGGCCAGAACTGTGACAACAGTAGGGGACCCCAAAACTCTTCAGGATACAGGGACCCACCAATTACAGACAGGTGTGTAGCGCCCTGGAAAACCAGGTAGTTAAACATGTAGGCCCCCGCATAACACCCATCCCACGAAGGGTTAAATCAGCCGACCTGAAACCCTAGTCACCCCCCTCAGGGAAGGACGGACACACCAGTGGGCGGGACCAGGCAGATAGGGAACGCCCACCTAGAGGTCTGAAGAGCCCAGGGCGGGAAACAGTTGAAGTAGAGTTTAAGCGAGAAGTGAAGTCTGACAGGTGCCGTGGTCGGAGCCCTGACACCTTGGCTAGGTGGCAGATGGTAGCCAGAGTCTGCAGGAGACAGGAAGACGGCTGCGGAGATCCAAGGTGGACCAGGACAGGGTTGGAGCACGCCGGTACCGACACCAGAGAACCGACCCAGAAACCGTGTGCACAGAGGGGGTACTCGGACCCTGAAGCCAGGACCGGAACCAACAGCCTAGCTAATTAACCGATTGACCTAAGTCCCGAAAAGTAGACAACCACCCACAGAGAGGGATAGGGCAACCGCCAGGGCCCGTAGATCCCAAGGGTCAGCGTCAGACGGGCATGGCTCCCAACCAAAGGACCGGGAGCGGACTCCCGTGTTTTACACTGGGAAGTCCTACCTACAAAACACTGAGTGCAGAGGAGAGAGACTTTGACTACCAACCCGGGTGTGGGATCAGACACACCTGTCTGCGGCAGTCGGCCACCATCACCTTGGTTTTCCACAGGACTTGTGTGCTTTATTCGACCGTGAGTAACATCCCCAGCCTGGCTGGGTGCACTGGCCCCTGCACCCACCATCCTCAACATAGAGACACTGGGCCCCGGGACATCCATCCCTACCCACGGATGGGTTAACATCCAGCTGCCAGCCCAATGTCCCCGGGAGCCCCGCAAAGGCAGCGGTGGTGCTGCATCTCACCACACACCGTGGGTGGCGTCACAGACATTTTACAACCAATCCCATATAAATACGTCCCCTTTTCATTCGGAGAGTCCGCGCGACCCCCAGGTCCGGAGAACCCCTCGAGCCGCACCGTAGATCCGGATCCGAGCGGCACGGGCGGCACAGGTGCATGGAAGTAAAGCTTACCAGGTCACAGAACCGGCACTGGGACAAAAGGAATACCGGATTACCTGAGGCCCAGATTGGTAGAGACCAGCACCAGCCGGGTTGCAGCTTCAAAGAACCAGTGAGTAAAGAACAAGTTAAACCGCAGCTCTTGTGTTGTCTGAATTCTTCCTGTACCTGTTTCACCTAATTTCCCCATACTACAACCACCATCATTGTCCCCTGGGGCTCAGCCCTACTTGCGGAGGGCCATAACATCCAAGCTGCTCAATACCACCAGCCCCAGCAGTGAGAGACTTTGCAGCGGCGGCTTTCCTCGCCTAGCCAGATACCGCAAGTGGCGTCCCAAAAAACATTCTTTTATTTTTCTTTTTCTTCTTTTAAACCCCTTTTTTAAGCGACCCCCAGGGTCACGGAATCGGGCATCGGCCAGACCCATGCCATGTCCCTGTGATACTAGGCCCGGGACCAAGTACCCCATAGCCCTGGGGTGTGTCACTTGTTTCATTTTTGGGGCCCATGGGTGGGTGTTAGACTATTTACATTTGCATTCCAAGGCCTGGGAAAGGGACAGTTGAATGCTGCCCTGAAAGAAAGAATTGGATGTAGTTGCTGGTGGTGTTTACAAATGTGCAATGACAGGTGAAGGGCGGGAAGCATCCACCCAAAGCCACCTGGACAGGGGATTGACAAGCACGTAGAATAGGAGAAGAGGCAGTGGTGCTACCCATGGACACTGATTGTGGACCCAGGTGTTTGGCCCACCTAGTCTGGTGATGACATGTGCTTGAGCATGCTGTTCGTGGTCAGGCTGGTAAACTAATAGCAAGTATTTTAGCATTGCATTTTCTGGATTTATTTTATCCAGATCTGGATCAATTATCTATTTTTTAAGCCATGCTTAATTGGAACATTTCCATATAAACATGTAGACTTATTGTTGTTTTTTTTGCTGTGGTCAGGCCCCTTCCAATCTTGGTATGTTACAGGTTACAAATCACAGTTCTTTTATCATTCGCAATTTATTTAAAAAAAAGTGCCAGACTGAGGAACACCTAACCCTTGGCCTGGGAACTTGTCACATGTCAGTGCTATGGGGAACAGTTGCCCACATTCTCCCTCTGCCCACCCCACTGCCTCTTCCTGCCTGTTGCAGTGCTGCGGATCCCTGCTCCTTTGTGCTGCTGTCCTCGCTCTGCGTGGCACCTTCCCAGGTTGGGTCAGTGACTTCCTCGTCAACAACCTCGTCTTCCACTTCCATACTCTGGTCCTCCTTACTTGTTGACTTAACAACGCCACTTGTTGGCAACTATGCCTCATCACCATATACCTCTTGAGACACTAATTGCCGTTCCCCACCATTGTCTTCTTCTGACCATGGCTGCTCAAATATATGGGCATCAATACACACAATCTCCTCATGTCCCTCTTGAAGCGTGCAGGGCAAGAGGCCAGAATCAGTAAATAGAAATATAAAGCGCTCCTGAGAGAGTCCGAGTATGGGACTTGCCATGGTGGAAGGAACGAGGACCAGGGTGAGGATATGTGGAGCAGACTCTTGGATAGTAAGACTGGACTGTTTAAAAGACAGTGTGGTGATGGAAGACATACTATAAGCATCACAGCACAACAAATAAACACTTTTTGTCTGCTACTTGGCAAAAAACATGTGCGCTATACTAAATCGAATGCGCTGAATCCAAATCTGAAGTTAGTTTTTTTGTAGCACGTCAGGATATTAAGTTATTCCAATTTTTGTGAAAATTAAAATAAGCAATTAATAAAGATACAGAATCGTTATGTCCCACAGTTTCACAACATGTATTATCATTTTTATTGAAAAAGAAGTATAGGTAAATAAACCAAAAAACTTAAAAATCACTTATAGTAGCTTAAGAAATCGCCTTGAACTCAGCAGAGTACTTTTAAAGGTGCTTCAGGCACTTGCTTTTGCGCTTGTGAGTGGTCCTAGTGGCCCGTTGCAAAAACCAGCAGTCATCGCCCATCATGTTGGGGTTAAAGCGACCTGGGTATCTTTTTTCCATAGTAGAAATGTCCTGGTGGAATCTCTCACCATGTTCGTCACTGACATTACCCATATTTGGAGGAAAGAAGTCAAGATGTGAATGTAGGAAATGCATTTTCAATGACATTCGGACACCATGCATTTCGTATGCTTGAAGCATATTGTCTATTAGTTCAGCATAGTTTTCTGCTCTTTCGTTTCCAAGGAAGTTTTGAACTACTACTATAAATGCATCCCATGCAGTTAGTTCAAGTGGGGTGAGTTCTTTCTTGAAGATTTCATCATGGATTAGTTGGTGGATTTCAGGACCAATAAAGATTCCTGCTTTGAGTTTGGCCTCAGTTTTCAATGCACTAAACTTTTCCTTCAGATACTTAAATCCATTCCCTTGACGATCCATTGCTACTACAAAATTTTTCATTAGTCCTAGTTTAATGTGAAGAGGTGGAAGATAAACTTTAAGTGGATCGACAAGTGATTCGTGTTGAACATTGTGCTTACCAATCTTATGTTCATCTCTATTGGGCCACCGTTTAATTTTATAATGGTTGTTGTCATCTCGACTGTTCCATAGGCACAGAAAGCACATATGCTTAGTGTATCCTAACTGCAAACCAAGGACAAGTGCAACAACTTTGAGGTCAGCACAAATGTTCCATTGATGTTCTGAATATTTAATATTGAATATCTTCAACAATGCCTGAATAGGCATATGGCCTTTTCTAAGTATAACTCAAAATCTGGACGTGCTGTGCAAATTCTGAGTTCATATTTGGAATCAGCATGTTCAAATTAGTAAAGAACACATGTTTTACCCTCAGTAGCAAAAACATTGTTGTGCTTATCTGCCATCCAACCGACCACCTGTTCGCAGAGTTCTGACTTCAAGAGTGGTGTCCCATGCCCCCTTCAAGGAGTGACAGGAAGCTAGGTCTCATGGATGAGCATGTTTGTTGTGTTCCCACAGCAGGCACAGTTTCACCTATCCCACAGTTTTGTTCTTGAAGAAGAAGCTTGTAATGGCTTTGAAATGCATTGAATAAAAACCTCTCATCTCCACTGGTGTGGCCTGGATCTTCCTTTGGAAAGTCTTTAGCAGCAGCGCGGAATGAACACGTCTTCTGTCCAATTTCTGGAGTCACAGAGAGAGGCACTTACACTACTTGTAACATAGATAGTGCATGGTTACAGTTGGTGGACACTAGTATAGTTGTGTGGGGCACAATTGAGGACACAATTGATTGATAAAGTTGAAAACTAAGGTGGCGACGAGGGCTGTAGACTCTCTCCTCTAAAACTTACTCTGTTAAATGACAGGTTGCATTAGCTTGTCAAAGATTGGGAGCATACGGAACATTGAGTCTCAGTATGGCACAGCAAAAAGAGGACTGTTGTGGCGGCTGGATCAGTTGAGGTTACTGTGTTGAGGCACAAAGGGTCAGTTTTACTTTATGGATGTACAGAGGGGGTATTATTGCTGGGTAGGGGCACAATGGGGACAAAATTAACATTTTACTTGTGGGTGATTAATCATCACCTAGACCTTTTTGACCTTTTAGGGGCAATTATTTCAAAACTGAGGACTTGTCAAATCAAAATCTTTAACATATAAGTTTGTCTTAACATCAGCTTTTTCATAGTTCTCATGATTTGATAGTACTTTAATACATAGTACATTTTTCTATTGATTGTTATTTGTGTAATGAATGGATAAGATTCTCATTTACTGCTTATATAAGCGGTATGACTTTTGTCCTCTTTCTGTCAATAGGTCATTTTGTGTACCATTGCCCCTTATACACGTTTCATGCTTCATCTATAAATAAATTGCTTTTTAACCTTAGCAAAATAGTGATTTTTTTTTTATCACCTATTGTTTCTCTAGCATTCTACCCGACAGCTCCCAGGATAACTATACCGGGAAGAGTTATGATTTTAGCTTTTTAAAGATTCGTTAGTGCTGTAGAGCTTGTCTGACACCTTTATGATAAAATGAATATTACTTAGAGAATCTTGGGAAAGATGTATGATAGGGGGACCAATGGTGTGTGAATAAGATACATGATTTTTTGTGGTGTGAAAAAAAAACCTACCACCGTCTTAATTAGCAAGGAGAGAACAAGCGAGGACAGTCATAAGTCCGTGGACTGAACTATATGATATACATTGCTCCCGCTTTCCCTCCCCGGAATGTAATACGTATTCTTGATGGGAAACACTTCAGTATAGAGAAAAACAGATAAAACTAATACAGTTTAACCTTGGTTTACGAGAACAATCCGTTCTGGGAGTGTGCTTGCTAACCAAGTTACTCGTCTAGCAAAGCAAAATTTCTCATAGGAAATAATGGAAGCTCAGACAATTCGTTCCACAACTTGTGCAATGTTCCATCCTGGTCCCCTATTGGGCCATTCCACACACGCACAAACACGTATACACACATATTATGCTCACCTTTCCCTCCGTTCCCTCGCCCGCCTCCTGGTTCTTGTAGTCCGCAGGTATGTGTATCCAGTAACCATTGCGACCGATGCCAGAGCTTCCCCAGTCAGCGCGTCAGCAGCAGATGTCATAAGCAGGAGCCTTTTGCCTATGATTGGTCAGCGCGCTGACATCAAAGGCATGAGCCGCTTGCCTCTGATTGGTCAGAGCGCTGCCTTTGAGAAACGTTAACAGCGGAAGTTCCTCCATCGTCATAATGGTTACCGGATACACATACTTTACCTGTGGTCTGCAAGGACCAGGAGGCCGGTGATGGAACGGAAGGTAAGGTGAGCATAGTGTGTGCGTGTGTTTGTGTGAGTTTGGCGTGTTTGTGTGTTTGTGCGGACTGCAAGAGCGGGTCAGAGCGCGGTGAAAGTACGGACCCAGAAGTGTGTGCGGTGAATATTTGCTCGTAAACTGAGTTACAAATTTACAACAAGCTTTGCTCGTATAGCGAAATACTCGCACACCAAGTTACTCGTAAACTGAGGTTCCACTGTATATGTTTCCATCACTTTGCTGATAAAAATAAGTTTAAGTTTCAAGTTTAAATTAATCAAATAAGCCAATTTCCGATGGTGAGTGTCAAAAGTATGTGAACCCTTACTTTCAGTTTCTGATGTAACCCCTTGTGCAGCATAACTCTTTCTAAATCTTTTGGGCAATTGTAATTGTACTATAGGCTTGGAGCAATTTTATCCCATTAGTCCCTACAAAACAGCTTCGGTTTTGTTATGCTGGTGAATTTTCTCCCATAAACTGCTCGCTTCAGGTCCTGACACATCATTTTTTTCCAGGATGAAAGGCATAATTTTGACCATTCCAAGACTTTATGGCTTTTCTTCTCTAACCATTCTTTTGTAAAACAACTTGTGTGCTTTGAGTTCTTGTTGAAAGAAAAACGTTTTGTTAACGTGTTAGCCATTAAAAGGTATCACAACTACAAGATTAGAATTTTGTTTCTCTCATTGAGTGCAATCAATCATTGGGTTCTTGTCTTACTGCATGACCCACGTTCTCTTGAGCATCAGCTCATGGACAGATGTACTGTCACGGGTGTGTCACAGGTGACAGACAGTCATGTGGTTACTGGCCATAGAATGTCACAGCGTTTGGCTGTGCAGAATACTCCCTGACTTTCCATTGTTCCTGCTATCAGGATTCATTGGTAGCATTCCAGCTGGATTCATCTTTCCCCCTTTAGGACCCAGCAGGAGGTCACCTTCCACCCAGTTGCTGATCACAAGCATTCTTTTGGTGCTTAAATACCCCTTCCTTCCTTGGACTTGTGGTGATGATATTTTTCAGCCAAGGTTGCAAGCAGGTGGCTTGCTCTCATCTGTAATATCATTGCTGAAAACTTTGCTCAACTTCTACCTGGGTCATCTGTAGATAAGTAGTTCATCCATTTTCCTCCCATGCGTCCTCCTTGTTTCTTCTATAGTGTTTAGTGGGGTTGATGAAGAGCTCATCCCATCCGTTACTTATTTAGAACCCAGCAGTAGGGATACCTAGGGTCAGGTATCCGGCTCCGCACATAGGCGATGAAGGACCCCAGGGTCCAGCAGTAGGTTTGGTCAGGGGTCACCATCTTCCCTCTCCCTAGACACAGGGTTTCCCTTCCCTTTCACCATTCGCTTGGTACTTCCCCGTACTCAGCGTGACATGTACTGACATTTATCTTTAGCATTTGCTGGTATAATTCAGAATTCACCGTTCCATCAATAATGGCAAACTGTCCTAGCCCAGACAGCAAAACAAGCCCAAACCATAGTACTACAACCATCGTGTTTCACAGATGTTAAGGGGTTTTTATTCACTAATGCAGTGTTTTTCTTTCTCTATACATAGTGCTTCACATTATGGGTAAGTTCACACAGTGCGTTTTTTTGCGGCGTTTTTGCGCAGTTTTCGGGTGCGTTTTTGCTCAGAAAACTGCATGACTTTGCTTCCCCAGCAAAGTCTATGAGTTTTCATTTTTGTTATCTGCACACAGCGTTTATTTTCAGCTGCGTTTTTGTGGTGCCACAAAAACGCAGCATGTCAATTATTCCCACATTTTTCACTGCGCTTTTCATCCATTGAGTGCAATGGGATGTTGAAAGACGCAATGAGAAATGCAAATAGGTGCATTTTTGTGCGTTTTGTTGCGTTTCTAAGACCAAAAACGCAGCTATAAACGCAGGAGGTGGGCAGTAAAGTGACATGTACAGGAAGAGGATTCCTTCTGTCAGTAATCACAGAAGCGTGAATCCTCCCGGTACCGTCACCGCCGCTTCCACCTCCAGTCCTGTGCATGTCAGCTGCCGTGCGGCGTCATGTACAGGCAGGAGGTGGAAGCGGCTGCGAAAACAAAAGTGAACAGTAGAAAAAAAAATGTCATACTCACCTGTCTGCAGGGTCCCGGTGCCATGTCCGCTCCCTGCTCCTTTTCCTGGTACCGCCGCTCTGGCTGTGTGCAGTCTCCCCGGGTACGTATGCCTGCAGGATGCAGGACCTGGCGATGGATGACCTGATACAGTCACCTGATGCATCAGCTGATCGTAAGTCTCGTGGTGACGCCAGCGGCCGGCCGGTTTAACCTATCAGCGGATGCGTCAGGAGACTTCATCCCTGATTACCAGCAGCTCCTGCAGCGATCAAACGGAATAGACTCGCTCCAGGAGCTGCCGGTAATCAGCACATAAGTGAGTACTTTTTTTTTTTTTTTTGCACCGATGCATCATCTGATTGTATAAACGGCTTTTATACAATCAGCTGCTGTGGGATGTGATTCAGGCACTTGAACCTGACACATCATCTGATCGCTTTGCCTTACAGCAAACCGATCAGATGATATTGAATCTGGATTGGACGGCACGGGACCCTTGACCCAGGATTACTGCGGAGGGGGGTTCTTTATTTCAATAAAGATGGAGTCACTAATTGTGTTGTGTTTTATTTCTAATAAAAATATTTTTCTGTGTGTTGTGGATTTTTTTTATCTTTACTAGAAATTCATGGTGGCCATGCCTAATATTGGCGTGACACCATGAATTTCGGGCTTAGGGCCATCTGATAATCTACAGCTAGCCCTAACACCATTATTACCCAGTGAGCCACCCGGCATCAGTGCAGCTGGAAGAGTTGGATACAGCGCCAGAAGATGGCGCTTCTATGAAAGCGCCAATTTCTGGGGTGGCTGCAGACTGCAATTCGCAGCGGGGGTGCCCAGAAAGCATGGGCACGCTGCACTGTGGATTTCAATCCCCAGCTGCCTAGTTGTACCCGGCTGGACACAAAAATTAGGCGAAGCTCACGTCATTTTTTTTAAAAAATTATTTCATGAAATTCATGAAATAATTAAAAAAAAAAAGGGCTTCTCTATATTTTTGGTTCCCAACCGGGTACAATTAGGCAGCTGGGGGTTGGGACCAGCCCGTACCTGCCTGCTGTACCCGGCTAGCATACAAAAATATGGCGAAGCCCACGTCATTTTTTTTGTTTGGGGGGACAAAGAAATCCTGCATACAGTCCTGGAAGGAGGATGCTGAGCCTTGTAGTTCAACAGCTGCTGTCTGCTCTCCTGCATACACTATTGGATGGAGGATGCTGAGCCTTGTAGTTCGACAGCTGCTGTCTGCTCTCCTGCATACATTATTGGATGGAGGATGCTGAGCCTTCTAGTTCGACAGCTGCTGTTTGCTCTCCTGCATACACTATTGGATGGAGGATGCTGAGCCTTGTAGGTCTGCTCCCCCTGACTCTCCCTCCAGCATACAGTCCTGGATGGAGCATGCTGAGCCTTGTAGTTCTGCAGCTGCTGTCTGCTCTCCTGCATACACTAGTGGAGAATGAAGAACATATTGAAGAAGGAAATTACATCAGACCTTTTTTTTTGTTCACTGATAAAAAACGCATAAAGACGCAGTGCATTTTTGTGCATTTTTTGCCGCAAAAAACGCACAAAAACGCAGCGTCAAAAAAACGCAGTGTGTGAACCTAGCCTTATGGTGTCATCAGTCCAAAAAACATTGTTCCAATAGCCTTCTGGCTGGTCCAGGTGATCTTTATCTAGCTGAAAACAGAAAACAATGTTCTTTTTGGAGAGTGGCTTTTCCTTTACAATTCTGCCATGTACATCATTGTTGTTCAGTGTCATTTTGACAGTTGACTTAACATTAAGATTAAACTAATCTAAGAGAGACCTTGAGTTGTTTAGTACTTATCTTGGGTACCTTGTGAGATCTGGTGGAAGATAATACCTCTTAGGGGTACTTTGCACGTTGTGACATCGCTACCAAAATATCATTGGGGTCACGGTTGTTGTGTCGCCGGTAGCGACATCGCAACGTGTAAATCCTAGGAGCGACGATGAACGAGCGTGAAACAGTCAAAAATTGCTCCTGCTGCAGGTACGATGTTGTTTGTTGCTCCAGCGGCGTCACACATCGCTGTGTGTAAACCCGCAGGAGTGACAAACATCTCCGTACCTGCGTCCCGATGGCAATGCGGAAGGGAGAAGGTGGGCGGGATGTTACGTCCCGCTCATCTCCGCCCCTCAGCTTCTAATGGCCGGCCGATTAGTGACGTCGCGGTGACGCCGAATGCACCTCCCCTTTGAAGGAGGGATTGTTCGGCAGTCACAGCGACGTCGCCGAGCAGGTATGTGCGTGTGAAGCTGCCGTAGCGATAATGTTCGCTACGGCAGCAATCACAAGATATCGCATGTGCGACGGGGGCGGGTGCTATCATGCTGGACATTGTTAGCCGATGCTAGCGATGTCGCAACGTGCAAAGTACCCCTTACTCTTGGAATGATGTTTGTTGGTCAATCACTCCTAAAAAGAGTAGTATTGATCTTGAATTTCCTCCATTTGTACACAATCTATATAAATGAGACTGGTAGAGTCAAAACTCTTTAGAGATGGTAACCTTTTCCAGCCTGATGAACAACTCTTCATTTTCAGGTCAGTAAAAATCAACTCTTCTCATGCATTGATACACTTTGCCAAAGTGTTCTTTAGCTCAGCCTTTGACTTGTTCTTTTAATACCGTATTTTTCACTTTATAAGACGCACTTTTGTTCCCCCAAATTTTGGGGGAAAGTAGGGGGTGCGTCTTATAATCCGAATATACGGATTATATACAGCAAGACTCAGGGTAAGGGGGGTAGCTCTGGAGCGGTGCTGGCAGCTGAGGCAGGCTGGTGAAGGCTGCAGGAGGCAGCGGTACATCTTCTGCACCCGCTCAAATAATATGCACTGCCGCTGTCCATCACTGCGGTGCTAAAACTGCACCGCGGTGATGGGCTGGGGGAGCGGCACATATTATATGTGTCTGCACCCCCTTTGATGGCACATGCCCCCCCGTGTTAGATATGGCCCCTATGCTGCTGCCCATCCTAAAATAAAAAACTCTTTACCTACCTCCTCCAGCATGTCTCCCCGGTCACCCTGCTGCCGCTGTGATCAGGCACGCAGAGATGATGTCATTCTGTTGTGCCGATCACATGACCGGCATTGAGAGCCAGGAAGTGCAGGAGCTCAGCAGCACAGAGGGAGACACGGGAGGACAGCGCTAGAGAAGATAAGTAAAGAGTTTTTTACTTTAGCATGGGCAGCAGCATGGGAGCCATATCAAACACAGGGGGACGTTTGGCATCCATAGGAGGCCATAGGTAGCACAGGGGGACGTGTGCCATCCAAAGGGGGCCATGGGCAGCACAGGGGGATGTGTGCCATCCATAGGAGGCCATGGGCAGCACAGGGAGACGTGCCATCCATAGGGGGCCATGGGCAGCACAGGGGGACATGTGCCATCCATTGGGGGCCATGGGCAGCACAGAGGGGCATGTGCCATTTATAGGGGGCCATGGGCAGCACAGGGGGATGTGTGCCATCCATAGAGGGCCATGGTCAGCACAGGGGGATGTGTGCAATCCATAGGGGGACAGAGGCAGCACAGGGGGATGTGTGCCATCCATAGTGGGCCATGGGCAGCACAGGGGGATGTGTGCCATCCATAGGGGCCAGGGGCAGCACAGGAGGACGTGTGCCATCCATAGGGGGCCATGGGTAGGACAGGGGGACGTGTGCCATCTGTAAGAGACCTATGCCAGCCTATGCCAGCCATAGGAGACATGTGCCATCTATAGGAGACCTGTGCCAGCTGTAGGGGACATGTGCCAGCAATAGGGGACGTTTGCCATCAATGGGGGACATGTGGCATCACTGGGGGATGTGTGCCAGCACAAGAGGGCTATATTCAATATAAGGGGGCCATATCCAGATTAAGGGGGCCAATTTTAGGATGGGGGGGCTATGAAGGACATATACCCTATATGATATGTTAGACGGACACTGGCATTATAAGACAGACCCCATTTAACATTAAAAAAAAAATTCTCTTTTCCTTCACCAAATTTGGGGGTGCGTTTTATAATCAGGTGCATCTTATAAAGCGAAAAATATGGTAAAACAGGACAACCACCTAGAAACTATGAAATACCGTAGCAAAAGATAGGAAGAGAAAGCCTTAAGGAATTGGACAGACACATATTCCAGACTCCATACTCCAGTAATATGTTGTACAACTTCAACAGTGAACAAGATGAGCGTAGTAGTCTGGGAGTAATATAGAGATTTAATTGATAGGGGGAGAGACAGTAAGAAGATTTGTTAACAGCAGTGTCAGACTCTTTTTCTTCATAATGCACTAGAAAACTATAGTTTTTTTTTCTTTATAATGCAATAGAAATCAGCAAGAAAGGACAATATTAATTACAGAAAAAATAAAAAATCTGAGTTAAGCGGTGTGTTTGCTTGTTATAAGATACTGTACCGAAATTTTGCATTTTTGATGCAATTCTTTTACAATTAAGAAAAAGTGAATAATTTATTTTTTTAACCACTTAATGATCTTTGATGTACTGATACGTCCAAGGTTGTGTCCCTGCCTTTGATGTGGGCTGGCATGGTGGGTTGAATTGGTTTATTAAAAATTGACAAAAGTTAATTATAGTGTAAAAAATGTATGGTAAAAAAGGGGTAATAGTAATGGAACAAGTTGTGTAAAAAAAATAATAAAAAACATACCATGACAAAAATGTGGGAACCAATAGAAGCAGCAGAAGAACCATCATATCCATTGCCACCAGTCATCCAAGCAGTTGTACTACCAAATGCAGGCTGCAATTGATCTTTTTTTTGCCTCTGGCAAGCATCATGGTGAGGAGGAAGGGAAGGACATTGTGGAATGTTTAGTGTATCAATCATCTCAGTCACAGCAGTATGCTGTTACATCTGACAGCAACACCATCAGCTTGAATCAGTTGTCTGCAAAAGTGGTCTGCATGCTTACAAATGACTAAGAGGGATCAAGTTTCGACCATTTTTTAATCCTAAAAAAACATGAATAGTCTGTTAGTGTGGTGCCATCAGTTTTTATAGTGAGATCTCTTAGTGGTGTTTTGGCTCAATACATTGTGTACTTCTGACCGTATGTGAGATCTGCTAATAGCTGATCATGATCATTAATTGCCTATTAAATGGATTGGGGATTAATTTTGAAATTCTAAATAATCACTTGTAATAAGTATCAGAAAAAGTGTAAAGGGTGCTTTACACGCTGCGACATCGCTAGCGATTGCTAGCGATGTCACGAGCAATAGCACCCGCCCCTGTCGTTCGTGCGACATGTGTTGATCATTGCCGCAGCGAACAATATCGCTACTGCAGCGTCACACGCACATACCTGTTCAGCGTCGTCGCTGTGGCCGCCGAACAATACCTCCTTCAAGGGGAAGGTGCGTTAGGCGTCACAGCGTCGTCACTAAACGGCTGCCCAATAGAAGAGGAGGGGAGGAGATGAGCGGCCGGAACATGCCGCCCATCTCCTTCCTTCCTCCTTTCCGGTGGACGCAGGTAGGATGATGTTCGTCGTTCCTGCGGTGTCACATACAGCGATGTGTGGTGCCGCAAGAACGACGAACAACCTGCGGAATGAAACACCAACGACATTATGATTTGGAGCGACGTTTCAACGATCATCGATTTTTGCCGTTTTTGTGATTGTTGATCGTTGCTCCTAGCGGTCACACGCTGCGATGTCGCTAACGACGCCGGATGTGTGTCACAAACACCGTGACCCCGACGATATATCTTTAGCGATGTCACAGTGTGTAAAGCACCCTTTTAGACCGAGCAAATCTGATCTGCGGCAAGGCATAAAAGATCTTTCAATTACAAAACTGTTAAAGAAACCGAAAGTCAATTACCTTGGGCCTCCCTCACACGTCAGTGATTCCAGTACATATTATGCTGTTCTTATATGTACCGAAATCACGAACATATGCAGACCTAATAAAATCAATGGGTCTGCACACACATCAGTGATTTCTCATGGACTGTGTTCCACATGGAGACAAGTGCGTTGATGTCACATGGACCATACAGTGGAGTGATCAGTTTGACACGTACCGGAGAAAACAAGTGGTTTTGAAATAAAATGAATTTCTATACTCACCTGTCTTCAGCGCTGTTGTCACTTGCTTCAGGGACTGCTCATTATGCTCATGAATATTCAATGCACAGTGGACCCAGAAGCAAGTGTCACTGCAGGACTGGAAACATAAGCACCACAGACAGCAGCGCTGGGGACAGTTGAGTAAAAAGCTCCTGCTCTTGGAGTGCTATCACAGATAGCATATGGAGAACACACGTGTGCCAAAATAATGGCATACGGAGGGCCACACATATTTCAATACGTCCATGAAAAATGTGTGTGTTTTTTGCTGACGTGTGAACGAAGCCTTAGTCTGGTGTGGCGCCCCTGAGGCTTCAGTCACCACAGGGTATTGCTTCTCACTAAAGGTGCAGTACTCATCCCGGGTAAGGAAGAGGTTAATCGCTGGTGTTTCTCACATTCACAAACCACACACAGTTAGGTGATTTTCCACTGGATTTACGTAGGGTAACCAGTGGGGTGGCCATCACGAGGCATGGGACTTTCTCGGTCACTAGGACAACCACCTGGGGGGCGGGCACCACTTGGGGAAAAGGAAGGAGAATCTACACACTTGAGCAGTTTACCCCAGGCACATCTTGGGGTAAGGAGCATAGTCAGGACCTTGGTCCAGGCATTTTCTTCCTCACACTTCTTGAGTACTGCAAGACCCACGGCTTGAAGCAGGTAGCTCAGCCCGGGCTCTACACAGCTACAGAAAATTCCAGGGTTTGCGGAGAGTGCAGGAAACACCCGCAGCCTGTTCCACATTCCATCCACGGGATTGGAGGGACCCCGACCAGAAAGGACACACAGTGGGAACACCGACGGTGACCTCTGAATTATCCGGGATAGGCTGGGGCCCATCACGGCAGAGACCAGCACTTCAACAGTGAAAACCGGACTGTGAGTAAAAGATCTTAAACCGCAACCACTGAGTGAGCCTCTCATTGCCGGCGCCAGCGCCTCGCACTCTGGCGCCAACGGCCACTACCACCCCATCATCCTCCCTGGGGACTAGCTCTACCTGAGAGGAACTGAACAATCCAGGCTGCGACACCATCCATCCCAGAGGACAGCACCCGTAGCGGCGGCTAACCCCTGGCCACGTACTACAGGTGGCATTACAAGACAACTACTACTTCCAACATCCTCATCATCCCACCATCCTTCTCCACTTTCCCTTTTGTGGACACCTCAGGGTCATGAAACTAGGCAGGGCCACCCGTGACAACCCCCTGACCCTCACCGGCCCGGTGACGAGTATTCCCAAGACCCCGTGGGGTGCTTCATTTTGGCATGATGAACAGGATAACGTGCCTGCAGCAATGGGTACTGTGCGCCTAACGGACTGTATGTTTATGGACTGTGTGAGATGCATTTGCTAAAAAAAACAGTCGCCATTACTTGACCAGCCCCCTGGGACCACCAGCAGCAAAGAAAGAGTAAATGTTTCTTTATGCGAAAAGTTGTTGTTTGTATGTTGCAATTGATTACTCTGCTGATTTGAAATGTTTCAATTGATAATGCCTCCCATAAAGGTAAAATTGTTACATGTATATTTTTGCATAACAAAACTGCGGTGCACCATTGATATTTTGTTGCAGCCCAGGAGTGCTGCAATTTGCTGTAGGGGAATGTGGTGCCCCTGAGGCTTCAGTCACCATAGGGTATTAAATCTCACTTAAGGTGCAATACTCATCCCGGGTAAGGAAGAGGTTAATCGCTTGTGTTTCTCACATTCACAAACCACACACAGTTAGGTGCTTTCCCACTGGGATTGGCCTAGGGTAAACAAGGGGGTGGCCATCACGAGGAATGGGACTTTCCCAGTCACTATGACAACCACCTGGGGGGCGGGCACCAATTGGGGAAAAGAAAGGAACATCTACACACTTGAGCAGTTTACCCCAGGCATAGCTTGGGGTAACAAGCACAGTCAGGACCTCGGTCCAGGCATTTTCTTCCTCACACTTCTGGAGCACTGCAAGACCCGTGGCTTGGAGCAGGTAGCTCAGCTGAGGCTCTACACAGCTACAGGGGATTCAGGGTCTGCTGAGAGTGCAGGAAACACCCGCAGCCCGTTCTACATTCCATCCACGGGATTGGAGGGACCCCGACCAGAAAGGACACACACTGGGAACACCAGCGGTGACCTCCGAATTATCTGGGATCAGATGGGGCCCATCACGGCAGAGATCAGCACTCCAAGGGTGACAACCGAACTGTGAGTAAAAGACCTTGAACCGCAACCACTGAGTGAGCCCCTCATTGCCGGCGCCGGGCCCCGTGCTTCGGCGCCAATGGCCTTTACCGCTCCCATCATCCTCCCTGGGGCCTACCTTTACATGTGGGAAGCTGAACCATCCTGGCTGCGACACCATCCACCCCAGAAGACAGCACCCGCAGTGGTGGCTAATCCCTGGCCGCGTACCATAGGTGGCGTCATGAGACAACTACTACTTCTAACATCCTCATCATCCCACCATCCTTCTCCACTTTCCCTTTCAGGGTCACAAAACCGGGCAGGGCTTCCCATGACAACCCCCTGACCCTCACCGGACTGGTGACGAGTATTCCCAAGACCCATGGGCTCCATTGGCAACACTTTAAGGGATTAGTTCTATATGCTACATCATATGGTTATGCCACTATTGCAACCCACAACTATCTTGAGCCGCACTCTACTGTCAAAGGAGACGTGGTAGCACATGTACGACTCTCTCCATTCATTTCTATGTCTCTAATATTGAGGCTGCACCTGCCTCTTTTTTTTATAATAATAGCCTGTATTTTGTTCACTACAACCATGGGGGGTCCCCATAAGCCTATAATCTTGCTGCCATGATTTTGTTGCCAATAGTCATAAGATTTAGATTACAGCATACCTCTAGGGGGTTGACGTTAGTCAGTCTTCACCTCTTCTCTGTACTGTACATGTAACTATACTGTATGAATGATATGAACACTTTGCTTTGTGGTTCACTGGTTGATATTTATTTTATAATACTATTTCCGGAGAGCGGATTCTGTTTATGAGCATTTTCAAACCACAGTAAGAAATAAGAATCTTAGCAATTATCTGCACAGATCTCTCGTGGTTGTCTGCACGCTCCAGATACACTTTAGTTTGCATTATGTTGCACCTTTAAAATGGACTAGACTGCACAGCAGTATTTATTTTTAATGTCAATTTAAGCAAGTGAATTAAAATGAAAAAGCAGCATGGCCTGATTGTAATCACTGGGTTCCAGTGAACCGTACACACTGATTATAAGGGATAGCTTTAGACCTTGTCAGTCAATGAAATTACTCATCTCCAGACGTCTCTCCTTGGATAAATGTAAAGCTGTTTATACATGTAAATATATGTCACTTATATTACGGTCTCAATGTCTTCTTCATGCTTTTTGTCCTTTGTATATATAAAAAGTTAGTCTTTCTGATAATATTCATTTTAAATAGTCATTTATTGCCCCCCTAAACACACGTATCAATCAAAAGAAAAGATAAATTGATCTCAAGTAGAAAATAAATGTGGAAGAGTCCCTTAAGAGAAACCTAAAAATGTTAAATACATTGGGGCTGATGATGTCACTTTCTTTCTTGAGATCGGGGGGATTCAGGATTGAAACTCGGGGTGCTGCAAAAAAAAAGGAATGCATAGCTTGACACTATGTTCAAGGCGTCTGTTGTTTTCTGATGAAAGTCTGCACTCTATGTGACTGCAGACTATGAATTCTTACAGTGTGCAGACCACATGCTGTCAGGATTCTAGGGTGTTTCCTACGATTTGCATACTTACAGCAACATTCCAACTAGACATGCTTGGCCCCACTCAGTTCACTTGTATTGAGTGAAGATGAGCAATTAACGCTCCTACGAGGTCTGTGGGTTACCCGTCACCGGGCCGTGGTTCTTCTCCTGGGTCGCCGTGGTGGCCTTGCCCGGTTCCGTGACCCCAACGGTGTCAATAAAGCTAGGGATGGGGACGATGGCGGTAGTTGTAATTATTAGTCGCCACTGCGTGACTTCTCTCGTCTAGGGCAGATGGTGACGAAGCTCGGGTGTTGCAGCTCTCCACAGGTAGAGCTAGGCCCGTGGGAGGATGATGGTGGTAGTAGTCTATGGCACCGGAGCGCAGGAGCTACGGCGCTAGTAGAAATGGGATGACACAGAGGCTGCAATTCAAGGTCTTTACTCATTGTAAGGTCGTCACCCTTGGAGCGCCGGTCCCCGCTGTGATGGGTAAATGAGTTGCAGTACCCTGTAGCGATTAAAGCCTCAGGGGCGCCACACAATTCTAGTTGGAATGTGACCACATATATGTAGATCACATAATTATGGTGATTGTGATTGCCCACTCTCACCAGTAATACTGTAGAATCCTGACAGTGCACAGTGCATGCGCTGTCAGGATTCAGAATTCTGCAGTCATATAGGGTGATTGTAGACTTTCACCAAAAGACAGGAAATCCCATTTAAGAAGGTAAACCACTCTATCAATTTAACAGGAAAAATAGAAATTAAAAATAGAATCACCTAATCAGACAATCAAGGACAGGCATATAATTGCTGTTTCAATCAGAGATAAGAAGCACTGATACATTTAGCATTCTTGTTATACAGTGATCAAAAACCTATTCTACATAAATGGTCTGCAGAGTATTATCACTAGTAGTGATGGGTGGACCCAGTCTTTAAAAGTCTGGATCCGCGCGGATTCAAAAGTACCCGTTTACCGACCACGAGCCCAGAGTTCTTAGGGAACTCTGGGTAACTATCCTGACAACTTGGGCAATTAAAAATAAAAAGGGTCCCCCATATCAGGATACCCGGCACAGATAAAGCATATGGTTACAGGTTGCAGCTCCCAGCTGTGTGCTTATCTTGGCTGTGTATCAAACTCTGAGGAAATACATGCAACATTTTTTAGAATAATTTAAATAAAGAATTTTAAAAATGGCATTGAGAATGGCATCCATTAGATGCGACAATCCTGGAACTTTACCATGCTCATCTCGATTACCCTGATGCTATGGCAATTGGGGTTACAAGGGGTTAATGACAGCTCACAGCTGTCACTAAGCCCTAGATTAGTAATGGGAAATGTCTATTAGGCCCCCATTACTAATCTGTAACTGAAAAGAAATAATTCACAACAAAATCCTTTATTTGAAATAAAGTATGAAAACCCCACCCTCTTTCACTCCTTTATTAACTCCCAAAACACCTAGTTCCGATGTAAGCCACACAAAGTCCTATGATAATTCCAGCTCTGCAACGTACATACTGAACGCACAGCGCATGGGCACAGAACATATCGCTTGCTTTGGCTTCAGGCAGAGACTGACTGAGCCACAGTGATGAGGGGTGATGTCACTCAGTTTATTTGTGGTCACACCTGGAGGTTCCCACGGTCCTCCACCTGTGACCACAGATAACCTGAGCTCAGGTGACCTCATTAAACTCAAAAAAAAGGTGAGGTCACTGAGTTCACAGACCTGCATCTCCTGGCAGAAAACCACATTTTTTTGTGCTAAGAGATGCAGATTCCTAAGATGAGAGATGCATTTCCTGACAAAAAACACACATAAAAACCATATCATAATGCATGATGTTTTGATGCAATTTTTTACCAGGAGATGCATATTTGGTGAAGGGCTACAGTGTATAAATTTCAGCACCAAATCTACAGCTTTTGGCAAAAAAAACACACAAAAGCGGTTTTGACACCGTTTCAGTGTGGCTTTCTGCAAGGAGATGAAAATTTGGTGTGGAAATCTGGTGCAGACATTTGAGCACAAAATTTGCATCTACTTAGAGAAAACTGCACCAAAACGGCGTCAAAGCCGTTTTTGTGCATTTTTTTGCCAAGTGATGCAGGTTAGGTGCAGGATTATATTATGTATGTTTCAGCACTAAATCTGCACCTCTTGGCAAAAAAACACAGCTTTCTGCCAGAAGATGTAGGTCTATAAACTCAGTGACCTCACCTGAGGTTTGATCACTGAGTTTAATGAGGTACACTTGGGTCAGATTACTTGTGGTGACAGGTGGAGGAATGTGGGAACCTCCAGCTTTGACCACAAAAAAACTGAATAACGTCACCGCTCATCGCTGCGGCTCAGTCATTCTCTGCCTGATGACTTCATTTTATTTTTTTTTGCCACACTATATCGGGAAATGCTGTTTTACTCTAGAGAGACCCATTCAGAGACTGTGAATGGATCAACCTGGGCTGCCTGCACACATCATGCAGTGAAGCAAGTCTGTGAGTTATGGCCATTGTTTTATGGATGAAACATCTGAGCACCTGCGATACTCGGCTGTGCTCCGCGAGTACCCGAGCACCCCCAGATGCTTGATCAAATAGTAAGCAGTGCTGAGCACGCTCACTCATCATTAGTCATTTGGTTAGAGTATAGAATCTTGATGTCAAGTTCTCTTTAATGCTGTATGGGATTCCTAAAGCGGGCTTTAAATGCTGCGATCTCGCTAGCGAGATGGCAAGCAATCGTACCCGCCACGGGCATATCGCTGCCCGTGTCGCACAACCTCCGTCACACGGACTTACCTTCCCTTCAACGTCACTCTGGCCGGCGACCCGCCTCCTTCCTAAGGAGGCGAGTCGTGCAGCGTCACAGTGACGTCACACGGCAGGCGGCCAATAGAAGCGGAGGGGTGGAGATGAGCGGTACGTAAACTTCCCGCCCACCTCCTTCCTTCCGCATAGCCGGTGGAGGCAGGTAAGGAGATGTTCCTTGCTCCTGCGGTGTCACACATAGCGATGTGTGCTGCCGCGGAAACGAGGAACAACATCGCTAACATACTGAAAAAGATTTTTTGTTTCAGGACGACCTCTCCACGGCAAACGATTTTGCCCTTTTTTGCGATCGTTTAAGATCGCTCTTAAGTGTTACACGCTGCGATCTCGTTAATGAAGCTGGATGTGCGTCACAAACAACGTGACCCCGGCGATAATTCATTAACGATATCGTAGCATATAAAGCCCGCTTTAAATACATGTGCAATAAATACCATCAATCACTACAGTCAATTATTATCTTTTAAAGGTACTTTCTGTTCCATTGTTAACAGAACTGTCATTTTCCTGACCTAGAATTCTTCTTGAACAATTATTAACCGAACTTTCACTTAAGAATACACTGTGTGCAGAATTATTAGGAAAGTTGTATTTTAGAGGATTTTTTTATTATTGATCAACAACTACGGTATGTTCTCAATCAACCCAAAAGACTCTTAAATATCAAGCTTAATAATTTTGGAAGTTAGAGTGGGGGTTTTTTTCAGATCTGTCTATCTTAGGAGGATATCTGTTTGTGCAGGTAACGATTACTGTGCATAATTATTATGCAACTTAATAAAAACCAAATATATTCCCATCTCACTTGTTTATTTTCATCAGGTAAACCAATATAACTGCACAAAATTTAGAAATAAACATTTCTGACATGCAAAAACAAAACCCCAAAAAATTAGTGACCAATATAGCCACCTTTCTTTATGATGACACTCAATGGCCTACCATCCATAGATTCTGTCAGTTCCTTGATCTGATTACGATCAACATTGCGTGCAGCAGCCACCACAGCCTCCAGACACTGTTCCGAGAGGTGTACTGTTTTCCCTCCCTGTAGATCTCACATTTTATGAAGGACCACAGGTTCCCTATGGGGTTCAGATCAGGTGAACAAGGGGGCCATGTCATTATTTTTTCATCTTTTAGACCTTTACTGGCCGGCTATGCTGTGGAGTAGTTGGATGCATGTGATGGAGCATTGTTCTGCATGAAAATCATGTTTTTCTAGAACAATACTAACTTCTTCCTGTACCACAGCTTGAAGAAGTTGTCTTCCAGAAACTGGCAGTAGGTCTGGGAGTTGAGCTTTACTCCATCCTCAATCGAAAAAGGTCCCACACGTTCATCTTTGATGATACCAGCCCATACCAGTACCCCACCTCCACCTTGCTGGCGTCTGAGTCGGAGTGGAGCTCTCTGCCCTTTACAGATCAAGCCTCTGGCCCATCCATCTGGCCCATCAAGAGTCACTCTCAATTCATCAGTCCATAAAACCTTTGAAAAATCAGTCTTAAGATACTTATTGGCCCAGTCTTGACGTTTTATCTTATGTTTCTTGTTCAAAGGTGGTGGTTTTTCAGCCTTCCTTACCTTGGACATGTCCCTGAGTATGCCACACCGTGTGCTTTTTGATACTCAAGTAACGTTGCAGCTCTGAAATATGGCCAAACTGGTGGCAAATTGCATCTTGGTAGCTTCACGCTTGATTTTCCTCAATTGGGCAGTAATATTGCACCTTTTTTGCCCAACACGCTTCTTGCGACCCTGTTGGCTATTTGCCATGAAACGCTTGATTGTTCAGTGATCACGCTTCAAAAGTTTGGCAATTTCAAGATTGCTGCATCCCTCTGCAAGACATCTCACAATTTTGGACTTTTCAGAGCCCGTCAAATCTCTCTTCTGACCCATTTTGCCAAAGGAAAGGAAGTTGCCTAATAATTAAGCACACCTTATATAGGGTGTTGATGGCATTACACTACACCCCTCCTCATTACAGAGACGCACATCACCTGATTTACTTAATTGGTAGTTGGCTCTCAAGCCTATACAGCTTGGAGTAGGACAACATGTATAAAAAGTATCATGTGATCAAAATACTCATTTGCCTAATAATTCTGCATGCAGTGTATTACTAATAAAATAAAATTATATGACATAGATCATAGAAAACCAATCAGAAAACACAAACTGTTTTATTTGACTGTGATTCTTCCACAGATTTATTCTCTTCATCAATATAACGTTCATTGTAATGACCGATAGATGCAATTGTCTAAAAATTGAAATGTGACCTGCTGTGATGTCTAAATATTGCTTATGTTTCTGGAAATATTGACAGATATTATCGAAGACAATGAAACAGAATGTTTAGATTTTTAATGCTCGTAATATTACAATGTACTCAAGAAATATTGCTTAAAAGATACAGTATGTAAGTGCTAAAAAGGAGTCTGCCACCCTCATACGAAAAATAAAGCCTGATGAAACCGAAATACTACTGTCAGGTTCTTAACTTTGAACATGAAGTGCTGGAAAAACAATGGCGCAGATAGGGTTTTATATTTTATACAAACGTGGTAGCGTGGAGCTGCTCACCTTAGGACCCTAAGCTATCCCTAATCCCAGAGTACCTCTGATAGCATATCAAGGCCACCTTCCTAGCCCTGTCCTAACCAGCCCTGATCTTATACCCCCTCCCCCAACCCCTGGAGAGGGCTTGAGTGATAATGCCGATAGAAGTATACAAACATTGGAAAACAAAGCTCTATCTCGCAGTACAAACGCACAGAGGTGTAAGACAAAAAAAGCTTAGGAACTTAGGAAAACTTAGGAAAAAAATAAGAGCAGGGAGGAAACAGCAAGACAATAGGAGAACTCCACAACAACTCCATGCACAAAGCAATACAATCACCAGCAGGACTGGAATACAACAGCACTCGGACCAGTTTAGTAAAAGCTACAGTCGGCATGGGAAGACGGGATCTACCATCTTAAAAAGGAGGGGAGTGACTGTGATAGGTCTCCCACAAATGCGATCCAAAAGGTAATCAGCAGGCTAGCAGAGATTAACCCCTGCAAGCCCGATCACTAATGAGAACAAAGAATTCTTTAAATGCAGTACTATATGACTAGGGCTTTGTGGTGGCATAGAATGGCCTCCAACTCCAACATGGATATTATGTTTTTTGTTTTGTTTTTGTTACACCTGACACCATGTAGCCCTATCCTTTTATTGATTGTTTATCATCTGAGTGTTCTGTGCAACAAGATTTATCATGAAAAAGTAGGCCCAGTAACAATTTATATCAGAAGTTCATAAGAAACCTCTTGAAGACACCTGAGGATGCACTGCACTGCAATGCACTGTTTTAAGGTATGTTAGGTACTTGATGAATGACATGCATTTAGTTGGGCACATGCAGGGTTAACAGTTGAGACTGGCCCAGACAAGGAGGAATTATATAGGCAGAGAAGGGAGCTCTTTTTGCCTAGAACAATTGGTTAGAAAGCAGAGTTTGGTGATCTAAGGAGTAATGGTAGCAGACTGCCGTGGTATAGGTGTGCGTAGGAAGAGAGACAAAGAAAAGCCCGGACGCCTGCCCTGAAGGGGCTCAAGGGAGGGCAACATGACTGAGGAGGGATGCTAGGCCTGAGGGTTAGCAAGGGGTTAAAGTGTAGGGCATGTTGTGCGGGAAAAATGGGAGGTGGAGTTAAGTGCTGTGGGGACATGTAATTGCTCAGGGGGTTGTCAGATGTGGGATAGTATATATAGGGCCGAATTATGAGGTGGGAGGTTCATTCATTACCTGGAAGACGTCCGGAATTGTTCCTGAATCGCTTGGATCCTGAAGATCGAGGGCCTCATGGTACAGATGAAGAGGAAGAGCAGCTGCGGCGATGGTCCGGCGAAGTCGGCGGCACTGTAAATGGGACCCCTCTGCCTCCGAAGCGGCAGCGAAGACCGCGGCCTCCTTACCGGGATCAAGGCAGCGGGGCGGTGAGTGACGTGGCCGGCCCCCCCAACCACTTCCTGTTCGCGGCGCACAGTGGTGACGCGCGCGTCGCGGCTGCGTGGCCCGCCGCGCTCGCCTGACCCGCCGCGCTCGCCTGACCCACCGGGCTCGCCTGACCCGCCGCGCTCGCCTGACCCGCTGCGGTCACGTGGGTCGGCGGCGTCACGTGGGCTGATGGCGCGGTCACGTGGGCCGGCGGCGCGGTCACGTGTGGAGCCAGGAGAGAAGATGGAACCTGCATCGGAAGTCGGCAGCGGGGCGGTGAGTGACGTGACCGGCCTCCCCTCCACTTCCGGGTCGTGGCGCGCACTGGTGACGCGCGTGTTGCGGCCACGTGACCCGGTGCGGTCACGTGGTCTGGCGATGCGGTCACATGCTTCGACGCCGGTGTCAGCTGACCCGGAAGTGTCAGCGATGAATCCTGCAGCGATCGTCGGCGGCTGCAGAGCAAGATGTGGGGAGGATTTCATGAACCCAGATGTCAGTCCGGCAGCGGTGCGGGCGGTGGTAAGTGACATCACTGGCCCTGACAGCTTCATATTGGTGCGGTGCAGGGGTCAGCGTGACACCATGGGCGACGCGGCCACGTGACCCGTGGCGTGGTGCGTGGTCTGGCGGCGTGAGCACCGGCCCCTGGCATCATGGCTATCCGGATCCACCAGAGGTTTAGCTCGAGTGGCCATACAGGGTCCACCGGGCAGCAGCGGCATGTCAGTGCTGAGCCAGAGTGACACGTTGCTAGAACATGATGGGTTGGGGGTGCCAAGCTACGGGGGGCCCCCGAGACTCTGAAGCTGGGTTCGGCAGGGACCCAGGGGCGGTTGGATCCCTGCACGGAGGCAGTCTTACATCTGCGTGGCCGGAGCCCCCGACTACGGCTCTGGGTCGGTGAACATCTCCTGAGGCGTCCTCCTGGTGGTGCAGCAGATTGATCTCACCGGCAGTTGCTGGCGAGGTCCCAGTCGCCTGTTTTCTGCCCAGGAGGAGGACAGCCTGCGTCGTTCGGTGAGGTTTCCAACGGTGCTCGACGCGGAGGACACGTGACGGCTGTTCCGGGGGTTACCCCGGAGTCAGCCTGGTAAGCTTAAGGTTCACCTGCACCTCTTATTTAAGTTTCAGTTCTTTGTAGGTGGTGGGGGTTTTCAAATGCTTCTGGTTGTTGGTTGGTCTTAAGTCGTACGTTCCGGGTCGTCGTGGGGTTTTAATACCTGATGTGGTTTTAAAGGGTGGACGGCCATGAGGCGGTACTACGGTGAGGTCCAGAGTGGTTTGGGGGTCGCGGGGATTAGCCGCACCTCTTGGGGTTCCATAGCCCAGTAGCAGGTGTTGGTGGGGGGCCTTTTGGCGGATGGGTCTGCAGTCACGATTGGATCATTAAGGACCGTGGTGTTGTTCCCTGAGAGTGTGGCTATAGGTATTCATTCAGTATAGCTGACTCAGAAAAGGGACTGAGTGGTTGTGCGGGGTTTTGTTGGCTGTCGTTAGACCGGCTGGTGGGTACAGGGAGGTTGCTTATAATCAGACGATGGAAGGGGGTGTGTTGTCTGCCGACATGACATTGGTGTTCTCTTCTTTTGCTGCGGCAGCAGATCTTCATTGTTCATGGGGGTTGTTTCGAGGCAGGAAGGCTACCGGTTTAGGCATTATATACTTGCATGTTGTAATTTGAGCGTATTCGGTGCAGCAGGCTTTGTCCGGGGAATTGGTGCCGGTTATTGGAGCTGTAGGGGGTATAAGGGGTGGTTGGGGATCCCCCTCTGCCTGAACTGGATCTTCTCGGCAACTGTTCGTTGGTTGCCGCTGCTGTTAAGCGCCCACCTTGGGGTTCATTGGGGCGCATAAGTATCGAGTACAGTTTTGGTTGTGGGCTTACCACCCTATTGGTTCTTGTGATTGTCTGGGGTCCGGGCTGGTGGATGATGGATGGTACCAGTAAGGGGCTATTGATGGATTTGGGTACAGGGGCCGGGTACCGGGCTTCCGAGGTGCTCCTAGGTGTTGGGTTGTTCGTATATCCAGGGGGGCGTGGCTTTTATATTGCTGGTTACTTGGCAAAAATGTCGACGGTTGCTAATAGGCTTTTGGTGGATAGTGGGCTGCTTGTCGGGGCCCGAGTTATATGCGCGAGTAAGGCGCTTGGTGGCTTAACGGCATTTGACGGCGTATTTGCCGTTGCCTATGGGGACGGTTATCAGATGCCACTTTCCGGGTCTGCGTGGGAGAGACCTTTTCACTGGCTGGTACGTGGGCAGGTAAGGTGATTCTACTGGTCGTTTACCATGGTACAGATGGTGGATTTGACAGGGTGTTGCTTTGTTTCCAGCCTTTGAACACACAGACGCCATGGCGGCAAGGGGTTCCCTATAGGAGATTTGGGTTTGTGATCACTACGGGCCTGGGGCTTTGGGCCGCTTGCTGGTCTAGGGGCCCAGGCTTGGGCTGGACTAGGCTAAAATTCCATGATCAGGACTATTTGCCTGGTTGGATTTGTTTCCCATTGTGCAGCCCCGGCAGATTGGGGCTGGGATGCGTGAAGGACGGGTGACGACTGCGGGGGTGTTTGGCGTGTTGATCAGTGCGTCTGGGTTCACTGATGGTGTGGTGGGGTTTTACTCGCCGGTCTGGGAAGCCTGTTTGTAGTTGGCCATTTGCGCCAGTCCACTGGGCGGGTATGTGGCGCCCACGGGAGTGACACTTTGTATTGCTGTAGGGGGACCGTTTTCACCTAAGGGCAACTGTCACATGATTGTGATTCAGTTTGTATGCCTGGTGAGTTTTATGCAGTGGTTTTATGTGCTGGACGTCAGGAGTATGACCGTCACATTGTGTAGCCAGTAAACGGTATTGGAGTGGTAATTGCGGTTAAGCAAGCAGCGAATATGGTCTTGTGTCGTTGGCGGGGGTTGCGGCCGGTTCTGACACAAAAGATCTAGGGATTGAAGTCTTTGTCGCTTGGGGTTTCGGGGTTTTGGAAGTGGGTGGTGGGTCGGGCGCCATTTCGGCGTACCCGGTGGATAATTTGCTGGGGGGTCTCCCCGGCGGGCATTTTCAGTACGGGTGATAGCAAGCAATTTGTTTGGATGCCGTAATTTGAATGAGATTAGCATCCAAGGCTTGTGGCATAAATAGGGCCTGGCGTTGGTTGTGGCCGTTTAAGGCTTAGTTATGGTTGGTGCCGGGTACTGCTGTATGCAAGGTTTGGCGAAAGGTGTGGTTAATGGTGCCCCCAGTCCTGGAATAGTAGGGTGGGTGTTTAGACTCTTTTGGTATCCCGGGTCGGGTCTTGGTCGCCCTCATGTGGTGGGCGTGTATTCAATGGGTCTTTTACTGGGGCAGTTACAGTAAGGAATTTCGTGTACATTTATCTTATAGGGGCGGCGTGTGCTTCTTTGTGGTTCAGGAATGCGATAACGGTCTTTCATGGTTGTGGTTAAACTCCTTTGGTACTTCGGGAAGAGCCTTATTGTCGTCTTGCGGTTGGAGAGTATTCAGCAGATATGTGGGCATTATAGTGGCGGCATTGAGAATAATTCATGTTCCTTTTTGTAAAGGGGTAGTGGCTTCGGCTACTTGTTTCAGGCTCCCTTTAAGGGATACGATTGGTTGTGATTATGCGGTTGGCCGCGGATGGTAGGCCAGACCTTATACGTTGCGCGGGTTGTTGGGCAGGGCATGGCAGTTGGAGGTTGGAGGTGTGCTTCCTTTACTTTAGGTTTGGCACATTGGCGATAGTAGTGGGGTCTTTTCAGACCTAGGATTGGTGATTGACTTGGTTTTGGTGTTGCCGGGGTGTCCAGGATAATTTATGGCTTGGTTTGGTAATGGTAATATAGTGAGGTAGATTAGGACGGGTGTTACTAATTAGGGAGGAGGGACCTCCGGATGATTTGACAGAGCACCTGTGTGGAACTGACTTGGGCGCGGAGATGCCCCTGGTCTTGTTCCGTTTCCTCAGGCATGATGGCCTTGGGCCCCTGGTATGCCGCCAAGGTGTAGTGCTCGGGTGTTCGGTTGCAATGGATCACTTGTTTGGAGGCTTGCCGGGTTTGTCGACATGGCAAGTTGTCAGGGAAATGCTGGAGATCAAGGAAACATGGCGTGTGCCCATTGTTACCATTAGGCAGGTCGGCTTTGCCGAATTATTAGTTGGGGTGTTTTTCGAGGTGCTTGCAGTGTTGCGGTCTCAACGAGGCCGAGTTCGCGTCCCATTCTTTCGGGGTCAGGTCGGCGACTCAGGCTGCTCGTTGGGGACTGGTCGCGCAGGCTTAGTGAAGGATCGGGCCCTGGGTGCCGGCTGGGTTCAGGTACATATTCGGTCAGTTCTTTTTGTGAATTTGGTTCGGGGCAGGGGAGTTTGTGTCTGTGGTGAATTGTGCGTTCTAATGGTGTTCGGTTTAGTCCCATTGGTATTGCAATTAAGGCTTTGGTTACTGGAGCCGTGGTCACGGCCCTGGTTGGTCTTTGGTGGTGGGACTCGCACGTACAAGGTGTCATACGTGCTCGCGGTGGCGTAAAGGAGGGGGGTATTTGAAGTCGGGGGATTGCACAAAGAGCGGGGGCGAACCCAGTGCAGGAACGGGATACCCTTGGTGGTGCAATGGTATGGTTGGTGGGTCCCTGCTGTGCTCGGTCACAGCGGGACATGTTAACGTGGGACCCTGCTGTGCTGGGTCACAGCAGGGCATGTTAATGTGCTGGGTGTCTTCGAGCCGGTGTGGTGCGGCTGAGGGCACATGGTGGAGCAACACTCGGCTGGGTGTCCTCGAGCCGGTGTGGTGCGGCTGGGGGCACATGGTGGAGCTGATGTTGCAATCATGTACAACGGGACTCTTCACTTACCCCCCCTCCTTTGCTGGTGGTTATGTTTTATGGAGTTATTACTTTATTTATGACTAAAATGTTATTGATTATTTTGGTGATAATAAACGAGGCTGCTGTGGCCTTTACATCCAATGTCACGCAGTCTGTGTCTTATTTTGGGTTGAGAAGCGGTAATACGTGGATAACTGGTTTGGGTCAGTACGGCAAGATAGGGCCATCAGTCAGACGTTCCTAAGTCAAGAAAACCCCGGACGCCTGCCCTGAAGGGGCTCAAGGGAGGGCAACATGACTGAGGAGGGATGCTAGGCCTGAGGGTTAGCAAGGGGTTAAAGTGTAGGGCATGTTGAGCGGGAAAAATGGGAGGTGGAGTTAAGTGCTGTGGGGACATGTAATTGGTCAGGGGGTTGTCAGATGTGGGATAGTATATATAGGGCCGAATTATGAGGTGGGAGGTTCATTCATTACCTGGAAGACGTCCAGAATTGTCCCGCCCACCCACCCTTTTCAAGAATTCTGGAGATCGACATGGAAGGACGAAGAGGATTGACCTTGTCGCAGCAGTCGGCGTAAAGGAGGGGGGTATTTGAAGTCGAGGGATTGCACAAAGAGCGGGGGCGAACCCAGTGCAGGAACGGGTTACCCTTGGTGGTGCAATGGTATGGTTGGTGGGTCCCTGCTGTGCTCGGTCACAGCGGGACATGTTAACGTGGGACCCTGCTGTGCTGGGTCACAGCAGGGCATGTTAATGTGCTGGGTGTCTTCGAGCCGGTGTGGTGCGGCTGAGGGCACATGGTGGAGCAACACTCGGCTGGGTGTCCTCGAGCCGGTGTGGTGCAGCTGGGGGCACATGGTGGAGCTGATGTTGCAATCATGTACAACGGGACTCTTCACTTACCCCCCTCCTTTACTGGTGGTTATGTTTTATGGAGTTATTACCATATTTATGACTAAAATGTTATTGATTATTTTGGTGATAATAAACGAGGCTGCTGTGGCCTTTACATCCAATGTCACGCAGTCTGTGTCTTATTTTGGGTTGAGAAGCGGTAATGCGTGGATAACTGGTTTGGGTCAGTACGGCAAGATAGGGCCGTCAGTCAGACGTTCCTAAGTCATGACGTCAGATAGTAAGTTCTGAGAACCGAGGAACAGTGATGATAAACATGAAAGAATGCAGCATTTCATAGACCGGAATGTCTGATAGACCAGAACCCAGGCCAGGTGGCCAAGCAAACGAAATGGAGAGACGCAGGTGAACTAGGAGACCATTGTAAAGAGTGCACAAAATGGAGAAAGACTTGTATCAGCTGGACGCTAGTGAACAGTTGACTACACTGAAAAGGATCTCATTTCTGAATACTGGAAGTTATGTTGGGACACGAGTTTCCGTACAGGCAGCTGTGTCTGCATCACAACCAGGAGTCTGTGACACCCAAGAATGGACTTTGTCAGTAGAAGTGAGTCATCGTACCAATGTGACCTCTCTAGGGGAGGCATCACATATTAATTGGGCACTGAGAGTAGCTGTGAGTGGCTGCAGCGTTACTCCTCTACCCGTGTGTGTGGCCCTCACAGGGGAAGACAATTTCTCCCAGGATTGTTCCCTGGTCTGTTGTGAGATACAAGTTTATTAAGTCCAAGGGAAAGGAACTGTGTCACTGAGAAGTGTCCAAGCCTGCTTACAGCAAGTTATTTGTACATGAAAGTTTGTGCCTACTATCTGATGTATATAGGTGTTACCAAGTTGAAATTCAGTTAAAGTGATATATATATATATATATATATATATATATACAGTACTGACCAAAAGTTTGAACACACCTTCTCATTCAAAGAGGTTTCTTTATTTTCATGACTCTAAAAATTGTAGATTCACATTGAAGGCATCAAAACTATGAATTAAAACATGTTGAAAGAAATACTTAAAGTGTGAAACAACTGAAAATACAGTTAGGTCCAGAAATATTTGGACAGTGACACAATTTTCGCGAGTTGGGCTCTGCATGCCACCACATTGGATTTGAAATGAAACCTCTACAACAGAATTCAAGTGCAGATTGTAACGTTTAATTTGAAGGTTTGAACAAAAATATCTGATAGAAATTGTAGGAATTGTACACATTTCTTTACAAACACTGCACATTTTAGGAGGTCAAAAGTAATTGGACAAATAAACCAAACCCAAAAAAAAAATTTTTATTTTCAATATTTTGTTGCGAATCCTTTGGAGGCAATCACTGCCTTAAGTCTGGAACCCATGGACATCACCAAACGCTGGGTTTCCTCCTTCTTAATGCTTTGCTAGGCCTTTACAGCCGCAGCCTTCAGGTCTTGCTTGTTTGTGGGTCTTTCCGTCTTAAGTCTGGATTTGAGCAAGTGAAATGCATGCTCAATTGGGTTAAGATCTGGTGATTGACTTGGCCATTGCAGAATGTTCCACTTTTTTGCACTCATGAACTCCTGGGTAGCTTTGGCTGTATGCTTGGGGTCATTGTCCATCTGTACTATGAAGCGCCGTCCGATCAACTTTGCGGCATTTGGCTGAATCTGGGCTGAAAGTATATCCCGGTACACTTCAGAATTCATCCGGCTACTCTTGTCTGCTGTTATGTCATCAATAAACACAAGTGACCCAGTGCCATTGAAAGCCATGCATGCCCATGCCATCACGTTGCCTCCACCATGTTTTACAGAGGATGTGGTGTGCCTTGGATCATGTGCCGTTCCCTTTCTTCTCCAAACTTTTTTCTTCCCATCATTCTGGTACAGGTTGATCTTGGTCTCATCTGTCCATAGAATACTTTTCCAGAACTGAGCTGGCTTCATGAGGTGTTTTTCAGCAAATTTAACTCTGGCCTGTCTATTTTTGGAATTGATGAATGGTTTGCATCTAGATGTGAACCCTTTGTATTTACTTTCATGGAGTCTTCTCTTTACTGTTGACTTAGAGACAGATACACCTACTTCACTGAGAGTGTTCTGGACTTCAGTTGATGTTGTGAACGGGTTCTTCTTCACCAAAGAAAGTATGCGGCGATCATCCACCACTGTTGTCATCCGTGGACGCCCAGGCCTTTTTGAGTTCCCAAGCTCACCAGTCAATTCCTTTTTTCTCAGAATGTACCCGACTGTTGATTTTGCTACTCCAAGCATGTCTGCTATCTCTCTGATGGATTTTTTCTTTTTTTTCAGCCTCAGGATGTTCTGCTTCACCTCAATTGAGAGTTCCTTAGACCGCATGTTGTCTGGTCACAGCAACAGCTTCCAAATGCAAAACCACACACCTGTAATCAACCCCAGACCTTTTAACTACTTCATTGATTACAGGTTAACGAGGGAGACGCCTTCAGAGTTAATTGCAGCCCTTAGAGTCCCTTGTCCAATTACTTTTGGTCCCTTGAAAAAGAGGAGGCTATGCATTACAGAGCTATGATTCCTAAACCCTTTCTCCGATTTGGATGTGAAAACTTTCATATTGCAGCTGGGAGTGTGCACTTTCAGCCCATATTATATATATAATTGTATTTCTGAACATGATTTTGTAAACAGCTAAAATAACAAAACTTGTGTCACTGTCCAAATATTTCTGGACCTAACTGTATGTCTTATATTCTAGGTTCTTTAAAGTAGCCACCTTTTGCTTTGATTACTGCTTTGCACACTCTTGGCATTCTCTTGATGAGCTTCAAGAAGTAGTCACCGGAAATGGTCTTCCAACAGTCTTGAAGGAGTTCCCAGAGATGTTCAGCACTTGTTGGCCCTTTTGCCTTCACTCTGCAGTCCAGCTCACCCCAAACCATCTCGATTGGGTTCAGGTCTGGTGACTGTCGAGGCCAGGTCATCTGGCGTAGCACCCCATCACTCTCCTTCTTAGTCAAATAGCCCTTACACAGCCTGGAGGTGTGTTTGGGGTCATTGTCCTGTTGAAAAATAAATGATGGTCCAACTAAACGCAAACTGAATGGAATAGCATGCTGCTGCAAGATGCTGTGGTAGCCATGTTGGTTTAGTATGACTTCAATTTTGAATAAATTCCCAACAGTGTCACCAGCAAAGCACCCCCACACCATCACACCTCCTCCTACATGCTTCACGGTGGGAACCAGGCATGTAAAGTACATCCGTTCACCTTTTCTACAAAGACACAGTGGTTGGATCCAAAGATCTCAAATTTGTACTCATCAGACCAAAGCAAAGATTTCCACTGGTCTAATGTCCATTCCATGTGTTCTTTAGCCCAAACAAGTCTTTTCTGCTTGTTGCCTGTCCTTAGCAGTGGTTTCCTAGAAGCTATTTTACCATGAAGGCCTGCTGCACAAAGTCTCCTCTTAATAGTTATTCTAGAGATGAGAAGTTGTGTCCAAACTTTTGGTCTGTACTGTATATATATATATATATATATATATATATATATATATATATTTGGAATGTGGCTATTTCCCTCGACCATGTTACAGAATTACATTTTTTTTCCCTTTTTTTTCACTATTAAGCAAAACAAGGCAGCACAATACTTTTTAGATTAATCAAATGAATAAATATGTGCCAAACTGTGTGCTTGCCTGTCACTACTGTGTTTTGCATTTCTTCTTCAATCATTTTTGTGAAGGGGGAATAATTGTTCTTTTTTCAAAAAGTTCAAAGAAAAATTACAAAAACTCCAGACAAATGCAGAAAAAGAAGAAATCACTAGCGATAAGAAACAAGACTGATATACAGTAAGTAACACTTCACCTTTATTTCTTCAATTAAAATGCATAGTAGTTGGTACACCACAGAAAAACTAGCGAAACCGACGCATTTCGGCGTTAAGCTTTAATCATAACACATCTTTGTAAAAAGTATTGACAGAAATTGTGAACAATTAATAAAAAAGCATATAAGAGAGCTACAATGAAAATACATCCTGTTATAAATATTATAGATGAGATCCTGGTTCACATTCATGCCCTCCGGCATTCTAGCATGTAATTTAAAAATCCAGAATGATTCATGGTTGAATATTTTCCTTCTTAAACCACTACCCAAATTAGGTCCTTTTTTGGCCACAAATCTCACATTATTTTTATTAATGATGTTAAAACATTTTTTTGTCCTGATTCAAAAGAGGTAAATGTTTTTGATAATGTTTACAAGGTCATAATATTGAAGACTGAGTAAAAACGTAATAGACTGTGAGTAATTTTTGGCGTTTTTTTCCCTAAGAATTGACGCATCTAATGTTATGCGTAAATTTTGGGGCGACTATGGGCTGGTATTTCTAGGCTTGGCAAGGCCAAATAACCATTCACCTTCCCAGTCAGATAAAATACAAGGCACATAGATATTTCCGTCAGATATACAGTATATTTAGTATCTTGCAGGTATAGTTTACTGTGCTTGCTAAATAAAAAAATAAATAAAAAAACTTGTGGTCACCCCTATTTTTGATAAACAGCCAGTGCAAAGCAGACAGCTATGGGATGATATTATCAGGCTAGGATGGTCCTCGTTTATTTGACCCATCCCAGCCACCTCAGAAGTGGCGCATCACGTTTGTTGTGATGTTTGGTCCTTCTCGATTACCCTAATGTGGTGACAATCGGGTTAATATTTTTTGGGTTGATGTTAGCTGTGTAATGTCAGCTGGCATCAATCCCAGGGGTTAGTAATGTATAGGTGTCTAGCAGACTCCCCCATTGCTAACCCTGCAAGGAAAAGTAAAAACACACACACAACTATTTTATTTAAAGAAAATACCATGACTCTTGCCCTAGTTCACCAATTTATTAAAAACATTGTTATAAAAAAGCCATGAGGATCTGAAATAGTCCACATAACCTGATGTAGTCCACAAATGGGTACCTGAAAGACATAAAAAGAGAGAAAAAAAGACAAGATACTTTCCCTCTTTCACCAATTTATTATGAAAAGTGTCCCAACAGCTCCGACTTAAGGCCCTGTCACACACAGAGATAAATCTGTGGCAGATCTGTGGTTGCAGTGAAATTGTGGACAATCAGTGCCAGGTTTGTAGCTGTGTACAAATGGGACAATATGTCCATGATTTCACTGCAACCACAGATCTGCCAAAGATTTATCTCTGTGTGTGACGGGGCCTTAAGTCTATGGCATTCCCAACGACATGCACCAATTCTTTAGTGGTACCTATGGAACCTCATTCGGAGAATTACTTTTCATAAGACACTTCCGGTCAGGCTGCGTTACGCTCTGCAGTATGTCTCACGAGCACTAACTCAGTGACGTCACCATTCATAAGACGTTTAGACATTCTGGGTATGGCACTGACCTCTGTATGATCCCGTAAGAGGGTTGATGAGCAGCAACGTGACTGACATTATAACCACTCATCACAGATTTGGAGGACTTCATGGGAATGCGATGGAATAAATCAGAGATGCGGGGATTTTTTTAAAATAATTAAGTGGTGAACGAGTGACAGTCTCATGTTTTCATTTATTTACCTCTCTCATTTTATTTCTTTTGTGTTCCTATTTGTGGACTATGTCGGATTCGGTGGCCTACTTCGCAGCTGCATGGCTTACTTTTTTTAAAAATACATTTGTGAACTAGAACTAGAGTATTTTTTAAAATAAAATATTTGTGTGCCTTTTATTTTCTTTCTACTAAGGTTAGTATTGGGGGTGTCTGATAGATATTTATCTATTACTACCCCTTGAGGTTGATGCCAGCTGACATTACACAGCTGACATCAACCCCTCAAAATGTTACCAAAATTGCCACCGCACCAGGGCAATTGAGAAGAGTCGAGGCAAAGCGCCAGAATTTTTCGCATCTAATGGATGCAACTCTTCTATAGTGGCTCTAGGCTGGTATTTTTAGGCTGGGAAGGGTCAAATAACCATGGACTGTCCAAGCCTGATAATATCAGCCAACAGCTTTCTGTTTTACCTTGGCTGTTAATCAAAAATTATTTATCAGGTTAAAGAAGGCTAAAAACACCCTTCAGTTCCACGTAAAAGGCAATAAAAGGTGCAAGTGTATAAACCATGATCTATTCTAAGCTCTCCCTCCTACATCAACTCTCCCTGAACTACTTCCAGAGGACAGTGTGCAGGAGGACCTGTTGAAGCGCAAGCAAGCGCAAAACGGCTGTCGTCCTCTGAGCGGCTGCACCCGGTCTCTTCCCCGTGGGTTTTTATGCACACATTTAAATAAATTGGATTTTCTGCATGGGCTGTGGACAGTGCTGCTTCTTCCTTCTACCAGCTTTTTATTGTGGTGATTTCCTCACTATGAAGCGTACACCCTGAGCCAGCATTTACCTCCAGAGGTCTCGAGTAGGCTTTCTCCCTTTCCAGCTGTTTTACAAGGTAACCTCGCAGTACTGCAGGACTGTTTTCTCTTCGGTTGCTAAAGGATAGGCAACTTTGCTCAGGTGCCTCCCCTAAGGGGAGGCAGTCTTAAATATCTTCAGGATGATAGTTGACCTCAAGGATCACTTCCAGGTAATGGGACACTGGCCCTTTAAGAAAGGGGGCGTGGCCGCATGTACACACTATGGGAACTCCCACAAGGCCTGCATGTGGCCTGGAAGCAGCAGCAGGCCGCAGCAGACCCCAGGGCAGGAGCAGGGGCGCATGGGACCGGCGGGCAGGTGAGCAGAGCGGCACTCCTGCCGCGGCCTAGGAGAAGGAGCGTGTGGGGGTGCTACCACCGGGACTGGGACCGGGCACTACAATGTGATATAACACAATGCAATTAAAATTAAATAAGCAACTACATCGTACATAGTTGTTCGAGGACTCCCTAAAAGTTCCTAAAATTCCTTATTATATTACCACGGGGGAACACTATTCTCCTTAAGGAGACTTTGCAAGCCAGTCTGGCTGCCAGGTAAGGGGACTTATAGCTGCAATGCCCCTCTGGGAAATATTCAAATTGTCTCTCCAGTAAAGGAGACAAACTCTAGCACAGCGCCACCTATTGGAAGTAGCGATCCTAAAAGTCACAAGTGGATCTTCAACAATCCTTTGCAATATGACTCAGGATATATAAGCCAGATCAGAATCCCAATTTGCAGACACGGTGTTTCGGGGTGCTTGCCCCTCGTCAGTGCAAAGTATGGGGGTGTCTGATCTGGCTCATGAGAAAGCTATGTGGGGACCACGGGGGAACACTATTCTCCTTAAGGAGACTTTGCAAGCCAGTCTGGCTGCCAGGTAAGGGGACTTATAGCTGCAATGCCCCTCTGGGAAATATTCAAATTGTCTCTCCAGTAAAGGAGACAAACTCTAGCACAGCGCCACCTATTGGAAGTAGCGATCCTAAAAGTCACAAGTGGATCTTCAACAATCCTTTGCAATATGACTCAGGATATATAAGCCAGATCAGAATCCCAATTTGCAGACACGGTGTTTCGGGGTGCTTGCCCCTCGTCAGTGCAAAGTATGGGGGTGTCTGATCTGGCTCATGAGAAAGCTATGTGGGGACCACGGGGGAACACTATTCTCCTTAAGGAGACTTTGCAAGCCAGTCTGGCTGCCAGGTAAGGGGACTTATAGCTGCAATGCCCCTCTGGGAAATATTCAAATTGTCTCTCCAGTAAAGGAGACAAACTCTAGCACAGCGCCACCTATTGGAAGTAGCGATCCTAAAAGTCACAAGTGGATCTTCAACAATCCTTTGCAATATGACTCAGGATATATAAGCCAGATCAGAATCCCAATTTGCAGACACGGTGTTTCGGGGTGCTTGCCCCTCGTCAGTGCAAAGTATGGGGGTGTCTGATCTGGCTCATGAGAAAGCTATGTGGGGACCACGGGGGAACACTATTCTCCTTAAGGAGACTTTGCAAGCCAGTCTGGCTGCCAGGTAAGGGGACTTATAGCTGCAATGCCCCTCTGGGAAATATTCAAATTGTCTCTCCAGTAAAGGAGACAAACTCTAGCACAGCGCCACCTATTGGAAGTAGCGATCCTAAAAGTCACAAGTGGATCTTCAACAATCCTTTGCAATATGACTCAGGATATATAAGCCAGATCAGAATCCCAATTTGCAGACACGGTGTTTCGGGGTGCTTGCCCCTCGTCAGTGCAAAGTATGGGGGTGTCTGATCTGGCTCATGAGAAAGCTATGTGGGGACCACGGGGGAACACTATTCTCCTTAAGGAGACTTTGCAAGCCAGTCTGGCTGCCAGGTAAGGGGACTTATAGCTGCAATGCCCCTCTGGGAAATATTCAAATTGTCTCTCCAGTAAAGGAGACAAACTCTAGCACAGCGCCACCTATTGGAAGTAGCGATCCTAAAAGTCACAAGTGGATCTTCAACAATCCTTTGCAATATGACTCAGGATATATAAGCCAGATCAGAATCCCAATTTGCAGACACGGTGTTTCGGGGTGCTTGCCCCTCGTCAGTGCAAAGTATGGGGGTGTCTGATCTGGCTCATGAGAAAGCTATGTGGGGACCACGGGGGAACACTATTCTCCTTAAGGAGACTTTGCAAGCCAGTCTGGCTGCCAGGTGCTTTCTCATGAGCCAGATCAGACACCCCCATACTTTGCACTGACGAGGGGCAAGCACCCCGAAACACCGTGTCTGTAAATTGGGATTCTGATCTGGCTTATATATCCTGAGTCATATTGCAAAGGATTGTTGAAGATCCACTTGTGACTTTTAGGATCGCTACTTCCAATAGGTGGCGCTGTGCTAGAGTTTGTCTCCTTTACTGGAGAGACAATTATTATATTACAACATGAATATGAAGTATTACCACTTTTTCAGGCTAAGTTGTGTCTTTAAAGTTAGTGGTTTATTTTTTAATTTATGGGATTTTAGCATATTTCTAGACAATGGTATAAATGTGTCTTCTCGGAACAGTCATTCTTATGAGTAATTAAAATGATTGCCTTTACCAAAACAAAATTTGACACTTACCTCCACCTACACACCTCGACAGAAGCCCACACAGAAATCTAGATACAGCAACAGACAGGCTGTGATATATATCTGCTCTGCAAAGTCACACATATAGACAGTATAAAGACATTAACACTCTACATCCACATTTTATGGTAATATATCTATAAATGTAAACACGGCAAAAAACTAAAAAAAAAAAATAAATAATAGAAATATTAAAGTATAATCAAATGTTTTACATTTCTTGAAAGGACCAAATTATATAAAACTGTACTGAGGCTTTTGCTGGTATCGCAGTTCACAGAAAAACATTTAAATAGATTAATTCTTTCTCTAAGCAAAACTATTAATAGACAGATTGTTTTTCATCTGTATTCATTTTATACTTATGCAAATGGTAGAAATTTGCTTTTTAATATGTACTTTGAAAACTCTACTTTATTAAATATTTATAGGGAATCTGTCACCAGGTTTTTGCTATGCTATCTAAGAGCAGCATAATGTGGGGTCAGAGAGCTTGAGTTTAGTGATTTGTCACCTATTGGACTGCTTGCTGTAGTTTTGATAAAATCACTGTTTTATCTGCTGCAGATTTACCAGTGCTCTGAATGCAGGGTCCTGTATAACCCCACCCACACCACTGATCGGCAGCTTTCTGTGTACATTGTTCAAAGGCAGAAAGCTGACAATCAGTGGAGGGGGTGTGGTTATGTGCCACCCCGTGGCCCCGTTACCTTCAGGTCATCTCAGGGTCTTCAGGGACTGCACGTCCTGGATCCTTCTGGTCACAGGTAGGTTGACTTCTATAGGATTCGTGACGCCACTCTCGGTATTGTGGTCAGGGAGACCGCCACTGCAGCTTAAAGGCTGCTTTACACCAGACAATCTATCGTGCGATAGATCGTCGGGGTCACGGTTTTTGTGACGCACATCCGGCATCGCTGGCGATGCCGGCCTGTGTGACACCTCCTAGCGACGCAGTATCGCTCACAAATCGTGAGTCGGGTACTGCTCGTTAGGTTCCATAATATCGGTTACTTTAGTTGACCATCGTTTCCGTGGTAGCACACGTCGCTCCGTGTGACACCACGGGAACGATGAGCAGCTCACCTGCCTCCCGCGGCCGCCGCCGGCTCTATGTGGAAGGAAGGAGGTGGGCGGGATGTTTACGTCCCGCTCATCTCCGCCCCTCCGCTTCTATTGGCCGGTGCCCGTGTGACGTCGCTGTGACGCCGAACGTCCCTCCCACTCCAGGAAGTGGACGTTCGCCGCCCACAGCGAGGTCGCACGAGAGGTAAGTATGTGTGACGGGGTTTACTAACTTTGTGCGACACGGGCAGCGATTTGCCCGTGACGCAAAAAGGACGTGGGCGGGTACGATCGATTGTGAAATCGCACAATCGGTCGTACCGTGTAAAGCAGGCTTTAGGGACACCTGGGGCTGATGGTAGATGCAGTTAGATGTAGTAGCCTCCCGAGAGTGAGGTTGGCCCCAGGGCCCGGTGTAGGTGTGTAGTACCACAGGTCGCATAAGAACTCACACGCACAGCAGGAATGTCTTTCGGGGTTTTTACTCACTTCAGGTGGCAGGGGTGAGTAACCCGGGCGATGCTGTGATGCTCCAAGTGAGAACCAGGCTCTTTTAGGCTGACTTAGGCGGTGGCTACTGACTCGCCTTCCTAGCCCTCTTATTTTTATGGTGACAAAGACTTGTAGTCCTACGGAGTCACCCAGGAAAGTTGCTTCTGCCTGTTCTCCCCTTTTTCGGCCCGTTTGCTTGTAGCCTGGACCAGGTAACTCCAGCTGCTTGCCTCTTGTTCCTATGGGCCCTCTCGTTGCTACGTGGCTGCGGACTCTGTGTTTGGTTGGCAAAGTGCATGAAGTGCCCTCATCTGCAGGTTAAGCAGGCCAACTGAATGGGCCCCTGCTCTGGGGACCGGTAACCCCGTGCGGGCAGGGTCTACTAGGCAGTCCCCGTACTCAGCCACCTCCTTGCACTCCGGCCTCAGGTGGTTTTCGGGCGGCACTACAAGGTAGCCCTTTCTCCCCTGCCAGCAACCACTGCACCTGCGGTGTCTGACTAGTGACAGCCTGCAGGGAGCCTCCTTGCGACTGCTCTCTTTTCCTTAGCTTCACTGACTGACCGGCTCACTATTTCTCTCCCCACTGTGCCTGCCTCTGCAACTTAGCAACCAGCCTCTCTACCACACCCCTTGAGTGGAGATGGAGGCCACACGCCCTCCTGTATTCCCCAGGGGTCCCTTCAAAGGTCAATCTGGGAGACCTGGTTACTATGTGCCTGTGTGCTCACACCCCGGTCAGCCATCTGGATTACCTGTGTTGTTGTCGCGGGCGGGGAGGAGGGTGTCAGCACACCGCGCTCACCCCTTCTGCTCGGGTCCGGCAGCTGCTCCTGGTGGCTCGAGCTGTGGGCCGGATCCCGGGGTTTCTCGAGCGACACTCCTCGCCCGTGAGTGAAAGGGGAATGTTTGTTGGGTGTGGGGATTGTTATAGTTCGTGACGCCACCCACGGTTGTGGTGATTGCACCACCGCTGCTCAGTATGGGGGTCCCGGGGATGGTGATGCGGAGCAGCCAGGTGTTGTGTTGCCCCTCCGTGGGTAGGGGTTGGTGATCCCGGGGCCCAGTGATGAGATGTAAAGTGTAGGGCCCGGTGGGCGCAGGGACGCGGGGACAGCGCTGTGCCTTGCGGCACTGTGGTACTCACTCAGCCTGACACACGGACACAGTTTGTACGGTAAACCAAACGGCTGGTAGGACGGTCCCACAGACGGCTGCACCTGCACTCCCGGTAGGTGACGGTGATGTCCCTCTTCCTTGCACCTTTGACTTGTGGTAGCGGTGGATTCCCTCCGGTTACCCACTCCCCGGCTGCAATCTGGGCCGGAGGAGCTCTACACTTTGCCCGCAGGCGCTGGCCCTGGTGAAACTGGTGCCCTGGCGGTGGCGGTGTCTCCCCGGTTCAGGTTGGGCTGTTGCCTTCACTCGGGACTTGGTTGTTGGGGGAGCTGCGTCCCCGTCACTGACGGATTTGGCAAATCTGGCGACTCCTAGCCTTGCCGGGGTCCGAGAGGCCCCTGCCCTGGTGCTGACTGTCCTTCGGAACACTGCTCCAGACCACCGGGCACACAGCCAACGGGGTCCTTCCAGGAACTTCCAAACGGTCCCCCTCCAGACAGTCACCGCCGTTGCTGACCTTGCTGTTCTGGCCCTCACAAAGCTGGACCCTTCAGGCTTCTTTCTCTTCTGTCACTTCACTTGCTTTTCTCCTTTTCCACTTCTCTACGTTCACTTTCACTTTCTTTCCTCCTCTAACTGAACTCTGTTGTTTACTCAAGCTCGTCCCTGAGCTGACTGCCTGGTTACTTCCTGCCTCCAGAGTTGTGAGCTCCTCGGTGGGCGGAGCCAACCGCCTGGCCCACCCCCTGGTGTGCATCATCAGACTCCTGGAGGAAGGCAACAAGGATTTGTGGTTAGCTGTGATGTGCCTACCTGGAGTGTGGGGTGTGGTGGTGTTGTGACCTGTGTCCCCTGGCTTGCCCAGGGCGACACATTCCCCCTTAGCAAAATGCAGACCGTCCGCGGGCTGCCGTCCTACACCGGTTTTATTTTTCTGTAAAAAGAAGGGTAACAGGGTTAAGCAAAACATAAATAACATTTTTAATCAAAAACTCTTCCCAAGACGGGAGGCACATTTACTTTTAACGTTACAATGGTATACGGTCACGGTTTCCGCTCTCTCCCACCCACGCAACCTGGCCCTGATGCTGCCCCTAAAACCCAGGCAGCACCCCTTGACCCACAGTCCAGCACAAGTTACCCGAGCGGGATCTGTCCTTCCCCTCCAGAGGGTGGCCACCGGTTCCTTTGGTGGCTGGGCCCTGGCCTGCTCTGCTCAGGGCCCTCCCTCCAACCTGCCTCTCCGGAGACGGTATAGCGGAAACGGTAACGGTACCCAACATATTTACAAGCCACTTAACGTTTGTGGTGCCCTGCAAGTTCACGGGCTTGTCCATGGATAGTTCCCATGCATTTTAAACGGTCCCCACGGGGACAACGGCGCCGGCTCCTGCCGGTTCAATCACAAGGCAAATCAGATGAAAAACTGGTAATTTTCATTTTCCTTATCATTCTTCAAAACTTTAAACAAACTTAACTCAGTGGTGGTCCCAACGGGGACGGTGCAACGGGCATCCGCTGCCCCACTCCGGCCCTTCAGGCTCCAGTGCTCCTTCCAAGGGAGGGGGCGCGGCGCTTGCTAGGGCCTCTGGGCTGCCCTTCAATCTAGCGTCCAGCGCAAACCACCCTCGCTCCCCAAAGAACCGAGTGTACTCGACAATATCACCCGGCATCAGATTACGGCCAGGGTGCTCCTCGGGCAGGTGGGCATTCACATCCCGCCGGGCTACAAAAACTTCGGCCTCCAGGCCCGGCTCGTAGATGAACCCGTAGCCCCGGCGGACATCAAACCGCCTCACCTGCCCCACGTACAACGGTCCTCGGGCACGGGAGGTCGCCCGCCGGAGGTGCTCCTTCTCCCGGATCGCTCTGGCCACCAGTTCAGCCTTTTTCCGCTCCCTCTCCTCGATCTCCAGGCCCAGCGGTACCGGCTCCCTATCCCAGTACGGCGCTGCTGCCAGCGCCGGCGCACGGGTCGGGCCCCGCGGGACATCCAAAACGTTACCCACTGTCAGGAAGGTGGGCGGCGTATCCCGCGGTGTCATGGCCTTGGGCGCTGCCTTGCAGCAACAACCCGGCGCCACCTCAGCCGAGGTGTGGGGGATAGGCATAGGGGCTTTCCGCTGCCGGGCCTTCGGCTCGGAACGGGTTATGGGCTCCGGCTCGGGAAGTTTTTCAAGGGATGCCTCTGGTTCTACTTTCGGCGTCTTCCACGGTAACACCTCCGGTGTGCCGCGGGCTCCGGTTACAGGTCGGCCCGCCTGGGCGGGGACGCTGGGTACTGCTACCGGTTGCGGTGGTAGCAGGCCTAGTGGCGGGGTCACGGCCTCCGGGACGGGTGGCGAGGGAGGCAACGGGGGGAGAGGGCTTTGACCGGGCCCCACAGCCGCGATGACCGGCCCTGCAAGGGCATCGGGACGTGGGTCACTCACCCTCCCTTTCTCCACCTCCTCCTCGCGTCGCCGCACGGTGGCTACAACGTCCGCCATGTCGGCCTCCCACTCCTCCATGAGGAGCTGCATCCTGACCTGCAGCCTTTGAAAGAGCTGCGCGGTTCGGATCTCCACCCACGCCGCGGTTCCAGGCGCGGGGGCTACGGTGTCGCGGGATGGCATCCACATGATGGCTTCTCTGGTTGCTTCCAGGAACGGTATTCTTGCAAGGTCCTGGCGTCCCTGCTTTTATAGCCGCAGCTACATGCGTCCAGCCGCCATCGCGTCCCCCTTAGCTCTTTCCGGCCCCTCCTCTCTCGGGGCGGGGTTTTGGCCTTCGCGCCTCTACTGCTCGAGAAGACGCTCGAGCGGGAACTTTTCGCGCCAAAGATGGCGGCTTCTGAAATTTTTCTGCCGGATGCCTCCGGCGGTAACAAGGCGCACCTCTACCTGACGGCAGAGCGGTAAGATCCTGTTCGTGACGCCAAGTTGTCGCGGGCGGGGAGGAGGGTGTCAGCACACCGCGCTCACCCCTTCTGCTCGGGTCCGGCAGCTGCTCCTGGTGGCTCGAGCTGTGGGCCGGATCCCGGGGTTTCTCGAGCGACACTTCTCGCCCGTGAGTGAAAGGGGAATGTTTGTTGGGTGTGGGGATTGTTATAGTTCGTGACGCCACCCACGGTTGTGGTGATTGCACCACCGCTGCTCAGTATGGGGGTCCCAGGGATGGTGATGCGGAGCAGCCAGGTGTTGTGTTGCCCCTCCGTGGGTAGGGGTTGGTGATCCCGGGGCCCAGTGATGAGATGTAAAGTGTAGGGCCCGGTGGGCGCAGGGACGCGGGGACAGCGCTGTGCCTTGCGGCACTGTGGTACTCACTCAGCCTGACACACGGACACAGTTTGTACGGTAAACCAAACGGCTGGTAGGACGGTCCCACAGACGGGTGCACCTGCACTCCCGGTAGGTGACGGTGATGTCCCTCTTCCTTGCACCTTTGTTTGACTTGTGGTAGCGGTGGATTCCCTCCGGTTACCCACTCCCCGGCTGCAATCTGGGCCGGAGGAGCTCTACACTTTGCCCGCAGGCGCTGGCCCTGGGGAAACTGGTGCCCTGGCGGTGGCGGTGTCTCCCCGGTTCAGGTTGGGCTGTTGCCTTCACTCGGGACTTGGTTGTTGGGGGAGCTGCGTCCCCGTCACTGACGGATTTGGCAAATCTGGCGACTCCTAGCCTTGCCGGGGTCCGAGAGGCCCCTGCCCTGGTGCTGACTGTCCTTCGGAACACTGCTCCAGACCACCGGGCACACAGCCAACGGGGTCCTTCCAGGAACTTCCAAACGGTCCCCCTCCAGACAGTCACCGCCGTTGCTGACCTTGCTGTTCTGGCCCTCACAAAGCGGGACCCTTCAGGCTTCTTTCTCTTCTGTCACTTCACTTGCTTTTCTCCTTTTCCACTTCTCTACGTTCACTTTCACTTTCTTTCCTCCTCTAACTGAACTCTGTTGTTTACTCAAGCTCGTCCCTGAGCTGACTGCCTGGTTACTTCCTGCCTCCAGAGTTGTGAGCTCCTCGGTGGGCGGAGCCAACCGCCTGGCCCACCCCCTGGTGTGCATCATCAGACTCCTGGAGGAAGGCAACAAGGATTTGTGGTTAGCTGTGATGTGCCTACCTGGAGTGTGGGGTGTGGTGGTGTTGTGACCTGTGTCCCCTGGCTTGCCCAGGGCGACACATTGTACTGCCCCCAGCATGGGTGCAGTACTCAGTGGTGCCTGACCAGGTCAGGGGCGCCACAGTCATACATAGTTGATCAATATGGAAGACTACATGGCAGCAAGTTTACTAGTCCTCTAGTGATAATCTCCTACACGTAAATCTCTGATTGATTTTTTCAAAACTATAGCTGACAGACCACTAATTAACACATCACTGAAATCAGGATGTCAGAGTCTACATTATGCTGAAAACACTGCCGGCAGCCAGCAAAGGCTCTCAACACAGTGGTGCATTGCCACCTGTGAAGTATGCAAATCAAAAAAGGTCCGTAGAGACTCTGTTAGGACTCTCGACACAGAAAATAGCCAGATATCCCTCCGGGAAGGAACTAGCCAAGTAGTGGCTCTTTTTAAGGAGACCACCATAACCACCATATTAAGTGGCCCTTTTAATCACTATCCAACTCTTTCACGAGTTTAAAGATATGACAAGGGAAATACCAAGGCCAGGTATCCATCCATTTTCTGTTTAGAGACTCCTCACAGAGGCTCCACGGACCTTTTTTGATTTACATTATGCTGTTGACATATTACATGGCTAAGACCTAATGTTAAATTCCCCTTAAAGGGAAACTGTCAGGTGATTTTTGCGTGTCATACTAATAGCATCCTGAAATAGGGCTTGAGCAGCCATTTCAGGATATGTACGTTTTATTCCTGTATCCCCTTTGTGTTGTTATAAACCCTTGAAATGTTATAGTCGCGTGCAGACTAGTCCAGTGTATGTAAATGCCTCATGCATATTCACCCCTTCCCCCTCCCACCTCTCTGTGCGGCATCAATGATTGGTTCAGATTGTCAGTATTCATTTGTTAGAGAAAGTGAAACTAATACACTATGGTGTGCTGCTAAGGGAGGGTGTGCCACAGCTGCAGGATTAGTTTTACTTTCTCCCATAAATGGATACTGGCAGTCTGCACCAATCACTGACATCACACATAGAGGAGGGAGGGGAAAGGGTGAATATGCATGAGGCATTTACATACACTTGACCAGTCAACACGCAACTATAACATTTCAAGGGCTTATAGCAACACAAAGGGGAAAATGTTATGAAAGTCCCTACATACGGACAGAATAGACAAAAGAGTAGTCAGGCAAGCCGAGGTCTGGTAGCAGGAGGACACATACGGATACAGGGAGTACACAGAAGCATAGTCAGGTCACAATCCGAGGGTCAGAATTCCAGGATGACACATAATAGGTTCAGGGAGAAAACTGAGACACAGTCAGGAAATGGTCCGACGTCAAAATCCAGGAGCTCACGACAGGAACAGAGAGCATGCAGAGAGGAGTCAAACAATGGTCTGGGGTCAAGAAACAAAGATCAGAACACATGCAGAAAAACAGTCCAACACCACAACTACAGAATCAGAATGTACAACTGGCAAGGTCCTGGGAGAGCATGTTCAGTAAGGAAGCAGAGCAATTACCAGTAAGATGGAACACCTGAGTAATCATCACCTCCCAGAATCAGCATGGAATCCAGCGCTGGCAATCAACTTGCCAGCTCAGTAGCTCAGCAAAACACAGCAGAGCATCTCCTAGTGTGCAAGATGCTCTGCACAGAGGAATCGTGACAGCAACGTACAGGAAGAAAAGTTACATATTCTGAAAGGCCTGCCCAAGCCCTATTTCAGGCTACTGTTAGTCTGATACACAAAAATCACCTGATAGATCCCTTTAAGGCAACTAAGGGAGCGGTTTGGTGAGAACTTCTGCATCAGCTATCCAACCTATTTATTGATTTTGCTCTAGGAAACTTCAAAATCCCAGGTGATAAACTGCAGGCGAATTATACTATTAAATAGCAGCCGTTCTGCTGAATGGCCATCCATATAATACATGGCTGACTTGCCTTAGCAGTGGCTTTCCGGAGCATAATAATCTGATAACTAAAAATGGTTGTATCTTTGAAAACCTTTCCAGTATAAAACTAGCCTTAGCTTTTACAAATCCCTGCTGATTTACTTCTACTTGGTGATATTGCATCCACCCTTACCAGTTAATAGCCAATTGTGTGGTACAAGAGAGGACTGGGTACACCAGGGCGAATATATAAATAAATATAGATGATGTCATTAATCTTATGTTGTATAAGCGAGATCGGGACTGCATGGTTAGCTCTTCGAAAAATTATATACTATGAAGCTTTTTCAACACATGAAGAGTAATGTTAATGTCGCATTCCAAAATTATTTTTATTTGCTTATTCGTTTGCTATCAGTAATGTGTTTACTAGTGATGAGCGAGTACTAAAAAGCTCGGGTGCTCGAAGCTCGGGCCGAGCCTCCCAAGATACTCGTGTACTCGGGCCAAGCAACGAGCCCAATGTTATCCTATGGGAGACCCGAGTATTTTTGTGAAATGACCCACCGGCAGCATGGAGAAACCCTAAAAATGGCACAAAAGTCTCAGAAGAGTGCTCAAATGACATGGCAACAGCATGGGGAAGACCCCTTGAAGCATTTTTCACTCAAAAGTCACAGCTGTGAACAATTTTGTCCGCGTTTTACGCCATTTTTACGGACTCACCAGAAAACCTTCCAAAATGACACCAAAATGATTTTTCATGGCGGAAATGTTAAGGGCACATACCCAATAGTGAGATAGAGCTGGTGTATGTTACTTTTTGAGATTAATACATGAAAGATTTTACGTGAAAACATTGTGTGGCACTCCGATGTCCCTGAGAAGAGACGTACATGAAGGCCTCTTGAGTCTAATGTGCCCATTTTGAGGAAGTGAGTCTTTGTAGTATTTTCCTTTGCCAGGGCAGTCCAAAATTGTGAGGTTCACCAATGCCCCTGCATACAGACGTGCATGAGGGCCTTTAAACGTGAAGTGCCCATTGTAAGGAAGTGGGTCTATTGTAGTATAGCCCTTAGGCAGGGCAGCCAAAAATTGGGAGGCTCCACATTGTCCCTGGATAGAGACGTGCATGATGGCCTTTAAACCTGAAGTGCCCATTGTAAGGAAGTGGGTCTATTTCAGTATAGCCCTTTGCCAGGGCAGCCAAAAATTGGGAGGCTCCACATTGTCCCTGGATAGAGACGTGCATGATGGCCTGTAAACCTGAAGTGCCCATTGTAAGGAAGTGGGTCTATTTCAGTATAGCCCTTTGCCAGGGCAGCCAAAAATTGGGAGGCTCCACATTGTCCCTGGATAGAGACGTGCATGATGGCCTTTAAACCTGAAGTGCCCATTGTAAGGAAGTGGGTCTATTTCAGTATAGCCCTTTGCCAGGGCAGCCAAAAATTGGGAGGCTCCACATTGTCCCTGGATAGAGAAGTGCATGATGGCCTGTAAACCTGAAGTGCCCATTGTAAGGAAGTGGGTCTATTTCAGTATAGCCCTTTGCCAGGGCAGCCAAAAATTGGGAGGCTCCACATTGTCCCTGGATAGAGACGTGCATGATGGCCTTTAAACCTGAAGTGCCCATTGTAAGGAAGTGGGTCTATTTCAGTATAGCCCTTTGCCAGGGCAGCCAAAAATTGGGAGGCTCCACATTGTCCCTGGATAGAGACGTGCATGATGGCCTTTAAACCTGAAGTGCCCATTGTAAGTAAGTGGGTCTATTTCAGTATAGCCCTTTGCCAGGGCAGCCAAAAATTGGGAGGCTCCACATGGTCCCTGGATAGAGACGTGCATGATGGCCTTTAAACCTGAAGTGCCCATTGTAAGGAAGTGGGTCTATTTCAGTATAGCCCTTTGCCAGGACAGCCAAAAATTGGGAGGCTCCACATTGTCCCTGGATAGAGACGTGCATGATGGCCTTTAAACCTGAAGTGCCCATTGTAAGGAAGTGGGTCTATTGTAGTATAGCCCTTAGGCAGGGCAGCCAAAAATTGGGAGGCTCCACATTGTCCCTGGATAGAGACGTGCATGATGGCCTTTAAACCTGAAGTGCCCATTGTAAGGAAGTGGGTCTATTGTAGTATAGCCCTTAGGCAGGGCAGCCAAAAATTGGAAGGCTCCACGTTGTCCCTGGGTAGAGACGTGCATGAGGGCCTCAAAACATTAAGTGTCCATTTTAAGGAAGTGGGTGTATTATAGTATAGCCCTTAGGCAGGGCAGCCAAAAATTGGGAGGCTCCACGTTGTCCCTGGGTAGAGACGTGCATGAGGGCCTCAAAACATTAAGTGTCCATTTTAAGGAAGTGGGTGTATTATAGTATAGCCCTTAGGCAGGGCAGCCAAAAATTGGGAGGCTCCACGTTGTCCCTGGGTAGAGACGTGCATGAGGGCCTCAAAACATTGTTCCCATTGCAAAGGAGCGGGTCTCCTGTCGTTGTAATGTCCATTCTGCAAAGAATGGGCGAAAAAATTTACCACTGGGGGTATACCTGAAACAAAGGCCTAAGTATTGCAATTTGTAACGGTCATCATCATGGTGGCGCATGAGGAGAAGGAGGAGCAGTCCAGCGATTATCCAAAGTCCAGAAGTGTGTACCCATGGGTGAGTGGAGGTACATGGCAAACTTTAAATTCCGCTCTCATTTGCTGGTGGTGTGGTGAAGTCTGGCCCAATCCAACCCTTGTTCATCTTGATCAGAGTCAGCCTGTCAGCATTTACAGTTGACAGGCGGGTGCGTTTATCTGTAATGATTCCACCTGCGGCACTAAAAACACGCTCTGACAAAACGCTAGCAGCAGGGCAGGCCAGGACTTCCAAGGCGTAGAGAGCCAATTCATGCCACGTGTCCAGCTTGGATACCCAATAATTGTAAGGCACAGAGGAATGTCGGAGTACAGTTGTTCGATCTGCAAGGTACTCCTTCAGCATCTGGGCAAACTTAGGATTTCTTGTGGCACTACCCCGCACCTCAGGGGCTGTGGTATGTGAGGGGCTGAGAAAACTGTCCCACATCTTAAAGACTGTTCCCCTACCTCTGGCGGATTGGACTTGTGCCTCTCTCGGCTGTACGCCTCGGTTGTCCACTGATTCATGACCTATGCCGCTAGCGTTTTGTGAGGGGAATGCTTTGTCTACTTCCGTGAGTATGGCCTTCCGAAACTGCTGCATTTTGGTTGACCTCTCCTCCACGGGAATAAGAGACAAAAAGTTCTCCTTGTAGCATGGGTCTAACAGTGTTACCAACCAGTAATGATTGTCGGCCAAGATGTTCTTAACGCGAGGGTCACGAGACAGGCAGCTTACCATAAAGTCAGCCATGTGCGCCAGACTCTTAACAGCCAGGACTTCAGTAGCCTGACCAACAAGATGACTGAACATGCTGTCCTCCTCCTCCTCCTCCTCCTCCTCCTCATCTACCCTGTCCTCTGGCCAGCCACGCTGAACCGAGGATATGACTGGTGTGCATGTCATATCCTCAATTTGGCCGGAGAGTTGCTCCATGTCTTCATCCTCCTCCTCGTCATAGTCCTCCACTGCACGTTGTGATGAGACGAGGCTGGGCTGTGTGTTATCACCCACACCCACTACTGTTTCTTGCTGCAACTCATCGCGCTCCGCCTGCAATGCATCATGTTTGTTTTTCAGCAGAGACCGTTTTAGAAGGCAGAGTAGCGGTATGGTGACGCTAATAATGGCGTCATCACCACTCACCATCTTGGTGGAGTCCTCAAAGTTTTGGAGGATGGTACATAGGTCTGACATCCATCTCCACTCCTCAGGTGTTATGTGTGGAGTTTGACCCATTTCCCGACGGCTTAGGTGATGCAGGTACTCAACAACTGCCCTCTTCTGCTCACATATCCTGACCAACATGTGCAGAGTTGAATTCCAACGCGTGGGGACATCACACACCAGTCTGTGAGCCGGAAGATGCAAACGGCGCTGAAAGCCGGCAAGGCCGGCTGAAGCAGTAGGTGACTTTCGAAAATGTGCAGACAGGCGGCGAACTTTTACCAGCAGATCAGACAGCTCTGGGTATGACTTTATAAACCGCTGAACCACGAGGTTGAGCACATGGGCCACGCATGGAACATGTGTCAGCTGGCCTCGCCTCAAAGCCGCCACCAGGTTCCGGCCATTGTCACACACGACCTTTCCTGGCTTTAGGTTCAGAGGTGTGAGCCAGTGATCTGCCTGCTGTTTCAGAGCTGTCCACAGCTCTTCTGCATTGTGGGGTTTGTCACCTATGCAGATTAGCTTCAGCACAGCCTGTTGCCGCTTCGCCGAGGCAGTGCTGCAGTGCTTCCAGCTTGTGACTGGTGTGGAGGGCACAGTGGATGAGGATGCGCAGGAGGAGGAGGAGGCTGAAGAGCATGACATTCCGGAGCTGTAGAGTGTGGGTGAAACACTGACTGAGGTAGGGCCTGCAAACCTTGGTGTGGGAAGGACGTGTTCCGTCCCTCGCTCAGACTGGGTCCCAGCTTCCACAATATTAACCCAGTGTGCCGTCAACGAGATGTAGCGGCCTTGCCCACAAGCACTTGTCCACGTGTCTGTGGTTAGGTGGACCTTGGGTGAAACAGCGTTGTTCAGGGCACGTGTGATGTTTTGTGACACGTGGTTATGCAACGCGGGGACGGCACACCGGGAGAAATAGTGGCGGCTGGGGACCGAGTAACGTGGGACAGCTGCCGCCATCAGGTCACGGAATGCTTCTGTCTCCACCAGCCTAAAAGGCAACATTTCCAGCGCAAGCAGTCGCGAAATGTTAGCATTTAGAACTGTGGCATGTGGGGTGTTGGCAGTGTATTTGCGCCTGCGTTCAAAGGTTTGCTGAATGGATAACTGAACGCTGCGCTGGGACAAGGACGTGCTTGATGATGGTGTTCTTTCTGCGTAGGCAACTGCAGGTGCAGGAGTGGAGGAGGCTTGTTCGCAGGCAGCATGGACAGAGGATTGGCTCGCATGCACAACCAGCGAAGACGTAGCAGTGACATCAGCAAGCACTGCTCCTCGACTCTGTTGTACTTCCCACAAAGTCGGGTGCTTGGCTGACATGTGCCTGATCATGCTGGTGGTGGTCAGGCTGCTAGTTTTGGTACCCCTGCTGATGCTGGCACGGCAGGTGTTGCAAATGGCCTTTTTTGAATCATCTGGATCCAACTTAAAAAACTGCCAGACTCGGGAAGACCTAACATTTGTACAGGCACCTTGTGTCGTCGTGTTGTTCCGGGGAACGGTTGCCTGACTTCTGCCTGGGGCCACCACCCTGCTTCTTACTGCCTGTTGTGATGCTACGCCTCCCTCCCCCTGTGCACTGCTGTCCTCGCTCTGCATATCCTCCTGCCAGGTTGGGTCAGTTACTGGATCATCCACCACGTCGTCTTCCTCTTCCGCACCCTGCTCCTCCTCCTGACTTGCTGACAATTGTGTCTCATCATCGTCCACCACTTGTTGAGACACTTTGCCAACTTCGTGAGAACGTGGCTGCTCAAATATTTGGCCATCTGTACAGACGATCTCCTCATGACCCACTTCAATATGAGCTGGCGAGAGGCCAGAATGTGTGAATGGAAACGTGAACAGCTCTTCCGAGTGTCCAAGTGTGGGATCATTAATGTCCGAGGAGGACGTGTACTCAGCCTGGTGGTAGGAAGGAGGATCAGGTTCAGAAATGTGCGGTGCAGTATCACGGCTACTGACACTTGACCGTGTGGAAGACAGAGTGTTTGTGGTGGTGCCAATCTGACTGGAAGCATTATCTGCTATCCAACTAACAACCTGTTGACACTGGTCTTGGTTCAAGAGCGGTGTACTGCTGCGGTCCCCAAGAATTTGTGACAGGACGTGCGAGCGACTAGATGTGGCCCTTTGTTGTGGCGAAATTAGAGCTTGCCCACGACCTCGGCCTCTGCCTGCACCACCATCACGTCCACTTCCTTGTTCCTTGCCAATGCCCTTGCGCATTTTGCAATGCTGTGCACTGCTGACGTGTATATTCACTACTTGTGCGTTATATCAAAGTGTGTGGAAATTGCACACAAGTGCACCTGTACGCTGCCACCAACAGGCACACACGTGCGGTTTTAAAAACCAAGCACGGACGCAATAATAACCTAACAGGTTTTTTTGGGGAGCGACAATTACAGACAAGTCAGACACTATCTGGACTGTTTTACACTGTGTACACCAGCCCCAGATATGATGAAGGCTGGTATACGGTCACCACTACCCTGCCTGCCTGCCTGTATACTGGTACAATAGTCCTGACAAGGACTCTTTTGGTCACTAGCCTGTATTCAGACCTGGCTATACCCTGCCTGTATATAGCAACAATAGTCCTGAGAAGGACTCTGCTACTGTACTCCGACCTGGCTATACCCTGCCTGCCTGTATACAACTAGAATAGTCCTGAGAAGGACTTTTGGTCACACTGTTTGCAGCCCTGCAACTGAAAAAGCTATAAAGGGCCGCAAAGCTTTCCCTGAATCAGCGACACTCTCCCTGCACTGACTGTCTGAATAGCTGTGAGCAGAGCACAGCGCGCCGGCCGATATAAAGGCTCGGTCACGCTGTGCAGGCCGGCCAATCACTGCAATTCCACAACTAACAGGGCTGTGGCATTGCAGTGGTCTGCCAGCCAATCCCTGCATGAGGGCTGGCTCTCAAAAGAGCGCCAACATGCAGGGATGAAGACCACGAGTACAGCACGAGTATCGCGAGATTACTCGGTCCCCGCCGAGCAGCCCGAGTACAGCGATACTCGTGCGAGTACCGAGTAGTGACAAGCATGCTCGCTCATCACTAGTGTTTACATTACATTAGAATATTTACTAATTGCTGTTGTCTTCCATTTCCAGCGCTACTCAAGTCCTCTCCTGCATCATGTGACCACAAATTTTTCTTGTTGATTCAACCTTTCTTAATATAAGTCTATGATAGCCCTTATTCTTTGTCTCATAGACTTACATTGAGAAGGTGTTTTCACGTCCACACAGATGATTATGTGTGAACCCCCTGAGCGTGACAGGTTCATATACAGTGGAACCTTGCCTAACGAGAACAATTTGTTCTGGGACTGTGCTTGTTAGCCAAGTTACTCGTTCAGCAAAGCAAGATTTCCCATAGGAAATCATTGCAATGCAGACAATTTGTTCCACAACTTGGTAAATGTCCCATCCTGGTCCCCTATTCTGTCATTCCACACATGCACAAACGCACACAAACACGTACAAACACACACAAACTCACACAAACACACACAAACACACACACACAAGTGTGACGCCCTGGACTAGTCAGGTCGTCCCAGGTAGTCCCATGCACACACTGGTGGAGCCAGGCGGTTGGCTTCACCCACTGAGGAGTTCACAGGCCTGGAGGCGGGAAAAAGCAGTAGAGTTCTTGAGAGTAGTTGAAGAGAGTAGTTTGACAGTGGAGGAGAGAAGTCAAGTTCCAAGGCAGACCTGTGACCAGGCCTGCCAAAAGTCTACTCAGGTGGCTGGGTTGGAGCCCAGTCACCTCTGGCAAGGAGGCAGACGGTGGTGGCCGCCTGCAGGAGCTGGGATTACAGCCGGTGGAACCCTAGGGACCGGGGTCGGGCGGTGGCCCGCCGGTACCGAACCGGGGAACCGATTGAAAACCGGAGCACCAGGAGGGGTACTCGGACCCAGTACGAAGCCCAGAATCTACAGGGCTGAGTGGCTGAGTCGAATCAACTGATTGAGGACTGGACTTTAGGACCTTTCCCACACAAGACCCGACTGAAGACAACAGCCCAACCATTAGGGTAAAGCCACCGCCAAGGCATAGAGACCCAAGGGGCCAGCGTCTGCGGGCAAAGAGGGCTCTCCCAACACCCAGCAAGCCGGGGAGCGGACTACCGTTGCTTAGGTATAGGAGTCAAAATATTCCCATAAGGAGGTGCAGGAGAAAGGCGGAAACCACCAACCTGTTAAGGGAAAAGCTGCAGCCGGCTGCGGGCCCCGTTCATCATCCCATTGGGTTTACTGGAGACGCCAGTGTGTTGTGTCATAGTGAGTACACCAGTGCCTTCGGGCTGCACACCGCGACCCACCGCACCAGCACCCAGCACTCACCCATCCTCACTCCTCAGCACCTCCCTCGGGCCTCCAGGACCATCACTCCCCTACCCACTGAGGGGTCAACACCAAGCTGCACAACACCGTCCCCGGGAGGCCTAGTCAACGGCAGCGGTGGTGTCCATCGATTCACCACAACCCGTGGGTGGCATCAAAAACTTATATCCCTTACAAACCACCAAGGCCCTGGCCGTGGAACTCCCCACCAAAGTCACTGTGTGTAGCGCCAACTCCCTTGCAGAGCGATGTGACCTCCGGGTCCGTGAGTAGCTCGAGCCACCCACCGTACGAGCACGGATCCGAGCGGCTCGGCAGCCGGCTGAGCCTGCGGGGCGGTACACAAGCACACATGCACACACACATATTATATGCTCACCTTACCTTCCGTTCCATCGCCGGTCTCCTGGGACTTGCTGTTCTCCGGTACGGGCTGTGTATCGGGTTACCATAACGACGAGGGAGGAACTTCAGCTCCCAGCGCGCTGACATCAAAGGCAGAGCCGCTTGCCTCTGATTGGCCAGCGCGCTGCTTTTGAGTAGCGGTGACAGGAAGTTCCTGCTTCGTCACTATGGATGCCGATGCACAGCCTGGAGTGGAGCGGAGCGGCGAACTACAGGACCCAGGAGGCCGGCGATGAAACGGAAGGTACACATATTATATGCTCACCTTACCTTCCGTTCAACCGTCGGCCTCATGGTACTTGTGGTTCGCAGCGAGGACGTCGCGATGTACCCGGGAACTACAAGAACCATGAGACCGGCGGTGGAACGGAAGGTAAGGTGACCATAATACTGTATGTGTGTGCGTGCGTGTGTGTTTGTGTGTGTTTGTGTGGACTTCAAGTACGGGTCACAGCGCGGTGGATGTACGGAACCAGAAGTGTGTGCAGTGAGAATTTTGCTCGTACAGCAAAGCTTTCTCGTAAACCGGGTTACAAATTTACAGAAAGCTTTGCTTGTTAAGTGAAATTCTCGTTAAGTGGGTTACTCGTTAAGCGAGATAGCACTGTATTTCCTTGAGGCTGTCATGTTCGGATAAGGAAACCAGTCTGTTCAATTGCAGTGTGTGCACTGGTCAGGGATCTCCTGTGCTGAGCTTGACAGCCTCATAGAAATATATGAAGCTGTCATGCTCTGTTCAGGAGGGCCGCAGCCAGTTCGTGCAATCTGGTCAGTGTGCGGACCATGTTGCATGGGCGTTTGAAAGAGCTCTTATACTGTGAAACTACAAAATCTCCAAACCAGCAATTAGCTGTTTATTTTACTATGTACATAACTGCCGAATTTTACACCAAACACAACACCTGACAAAATGTTAGTCATTTAAAGGGGTTAATAGGTAAACACAATGAAAGTCTTAGGGGCAAAGGTAAAGTTTGGGAACATGGAGACCCAGGGACAAACCGGGCTTCAGACTTCCTGAAGGCTCTGAGGAGTGTGTTCTTGGGCCCCCAAGTAATTCATGACACCGCCTTACGCCTTCTGGATCTGGTTCAGGGTTCCTCATCTGTCAACACTTACGCCATAGAGTTCTGTACACTCACTTCCGAACTCGAGTGGCCAGACAAGGTGTTGTTACCAGTGTTCTGGAGACGTCTTGCGGGGCTTTTCAATGACGCCTTGGCCACCAGGGAGATACCACCTAACCTGGAGGCCTTGATTTCCATAGACACTAGGATTGATCCAAGCATAAGTTGTAGCGTGCACAAAGTTCACCTCATGTGCGTCTGGCTCCCACCTTCTCCAGCCCCCTGGCTTCGACCTCGAACCCTGAACCACTTCCTGTACCCATGGAGATTGGGCAGACTGGAGCTATGACATGTCACTCCATAGCCAGCCCGGTTTGTTTTTCTTGTAAACAGCGAGGTCACTTTGCCACTCGGTGCCCTAATAGGTCAGGACACGGTCGCGTCTAGTTTCCGTAGGAGGGGGGACTCTAGACATGACTGCATCTCCCTGTAAGCTGACCTACTCCGGCACCTTGGCCTATGGTGACGTCTCCATTAGCGTAAAGGCATGTGTGGACTCCGGTGCAGATGGGAGTTTCATCTCCTCCACCTTCGCTCGTCTGCACGCAGTTCCCCTGGTAATGCTGCCAAAACCAATCCCCATCCATGTCATTAACAGTTCTATCCTACCTGAGGTGATCTCTCACCGAACCGTCCTGGTGACCTTTACCATTGCCATCTGGTTATCGGGAGACCATCTCCTTTTTGGTCATGATGGATGGGTTGGATGAGATCCTCTTGGGACTTCCTTGGCTAAGGCAGCATTCCCCTCATTTTGATTGGGGTACAGGGAAAATCCTCAGTTGGAGTGTCACCTGTCTGGAAACCTGTTTACTTGAGACTGTAGAAGGGGCCTCTTCTGCTGAACCCTTCGACTTCTCAAAACTTCCGTAGCATTATCATCCGCTTGCGGACGTTTTTTCCAAGAAGAGCTCAGCAGAGACTTTACCTCCTCATCATCCCTATGACTGCCCGATAGATCTTATATAGGGGTCTGAGACTCCCCGGGGTAGGGTCTATCCTCTGTCTGTACCCGTGACTAAGGCCATGTCCGAGTACATCAGGGATAATCTGCAGCGGGGGTTCATTTGAAAGTCCACATCTCTGGCCGGAGTAGGATTCTTCTTCATGCAGAAGACGACCTCCTTCAGTGCATAGATTATAGAGGATTGAATGCGATAACCATCAAAAACAAATATCCTCTCCCCTTAACCTCTGAGCTTTTTGACCGATCATGGGAGGCTAAGATCTTCACGGAGTTGGATTTATGAGGAGCTTACAATCTCATCCGTATCCGAAAGGGTGACAAGTGGAAGACCACCTTTAACACTAGGGACGGTGACTACGAGTACCTCGTCATGCCTTTTGCACAATGTAATGACCCCGCAGTGTTCCAAGACTCCGTGACTGATGTCTTCCAAGATCTTCTCCAGTCCTTGGTAGTCATTTATCTGGATGATATTGTCATCCTTTCTCCAGATAAAGCAACTCACCGAGAGGATGTGGCTGAGCGAAAATGCACTCTACACTAAGTTGAAGAAGTGCATTTCCGAACAGGAGTTAATACCTTTCTTGAGTTATATCATCTCCACCTCGGGATTGGCTATAGATCCTGTGAAGGTGGAGTCTGTCATAAACTGGCCATAACCCCGGTTGCTGAAGGCAGTACAGAATTTCCTGGGGTTGGTGAATTACTATTGCCAGTTCATACCGCACTTCTCCACCTTAGTTGCGCCCCTAGTAGCCCTGACAAAGAAGGGTGTGAACCTCAAGGCCTGGACGAAGGTAACATCAAACTCCTTCTCCTCCCTCAAAGTCCACTTCTTTGGTCCTCCCATCCTCCACCATCCGGATACGGACAATCCCTTCATCTTAGAAGTGGATGCTTCCAAAGTGGGTGCAGGGGCGGTCCTTTACCAAAAGGATCCCCAGGGGTGAAAACGTCCTTGTTTTTTCTTCTTGGAGTCATTTTCCCCCACTGAGAAGAACTACTCCATCGGAGATCGGGAGCTGCTAGCCATGAAGCTGGCATTCTCTGAGTGTAGGCACATACTTGAGGGAGGTAAGCACCCTTTCTTGGTGTGCACGGATCATAACAATTTGTTATATCTGCAGTCTGCCCAGCATCTGAACCCCAGACAAGCTAGGTGCTCTCTCTTCTTCTCTCGATTCGATTTTGTCTTATATTACCTATCGGGAGAGAATAACATTCGGGCGGATGTGCTTTCTAGGTCTGTGTACACAAAGGATGAGGAGGAGGAGCCTTGCCTCATTGTCCCCTCTGACCGTCTGAGGATGGTCTCTCCTGTGTCTTTTGACCAGGCACCCCCCGGGAAGACCTACGTGCCTCCCAAGAGTCAAGTGAAGGTGTTAGCTTGGGCCCATACTTCCAAGCTAGGAGGTCACGTCAGGGCCAAGAGGAACTGGAGCTCTTAGAGAGGTCCTATTGGTGGCCACGTCTCGCACAGGACGTGCGAGAATACGTCCAGGCATGTGTGTCATTTGTGTTGTGAATGTCAGTTATGCTTTTGCTGCTGTGAGGCTCCCTCTTGTGGCCAGGAATGATTTGGACAGAGACCAGGTGTGTTGAGCAATGGGCATTTCCATTGCTAACTCTCTGCCTATTTAAACCCTGGTCTGCTAGCAGGCTATGCCGGATGTCAGTTGTTCTTTGAACACCAGCATGCTTCATCCTGCTCCAGACCACATCTACCCCAGATAAGTGCTTGGCTCTTTATTTGTCGTTTGGTTCTTTTTGCTCTTATCTGAGTTTGTCATTTGCTGTGGTTTTTGTCAGTTTATTTGCATGCAGGGATCTTCCCTCTCAGTTGCTAAGCTGGGAAGCTCCCTGCAGCTTTGTTTGGAGTATTGCTCCTATAAGTCCATGTGTTTGTTGTTTCTTGAATTTGTATGGTTCCTGCTTTCTGTTCATTGGTATGACAAGAGCGCCTGGTATAGGACGGAGTTCAGATCTAGTGATCTGAGGGCTTTTTGTACTATCAGGTTTTTGGATTTTTGTAGGGTTTTTCTCTGGCGACCATCAATCTCTTTCCTATCCTGTTCTATTTAGTCAGTAGGGCTTCACCTTTTGCTAATCCTATCATTTATTTGTGTATTGTGTTTTCCTATATCACCGCAGTCTTTGAATGTGGGCGCTTGCTACTCTTTGGCAATCTATTTTCTGAGGCAGAGAGTTATTCATCTTTCCTTCCTTTAGGATAGCTAGTTTTCCAGCTGGGTTCGCGGTGCACAGGATGTTAGTTCACCCATCCGCTACTTCTAGTGTTGATGGTTAGTAAGGGGATGGCGGGAAGATTAGTTGCCAATGCTCTTGTCACCTTTTACCAATAATTTATGGTGGTCTTCCATGGTTCTGGATCATAACACATTTGCCTCTGTGACGCCTTGGCGGGGCCAGGTAGTCACAAATAGGGCCCCGCACTACACCTGTCCCTAACAAGATGACAGCAGCCAAACAATTAAACCCTAGTCACCCCCCTCAGTGCTTGATGGACACACCAGGGGGCAGAGCCAGGTGGTTGGACACGCCCACCGAGGAGTTCGGATGGCCTGGGGCGGGAAAAGTAGTCAGATGAGTTTAGGAGGTGAAGTAAAGTGGAAGCAGGCCTGTGTGTCAGGTCTGCAACTAACTGACAGGTGCCAGGGTTGGAGCCCAGGCACCTTTAGCTAGGAGGCATATGGAGGCCTCAGTCTGCAGGAGCCGGGAAGACGGCTCGGTGGAACCGTGGTGGACCGGGACAGGGTAGTCGCCCGCCGGTACCGACCCGGGGAACCGACTCGGAAACCGGAGCACAAAGGGGGTACTCAGACCCTGACGCTAGGTCCAGAAGCTACTGGGGGCTAGCTAATTAACTGATTGCGGCCAAGACTATAGGTTCTGTCCCACCCAAAGTGCCGACTGAAGACAACAGCCCAACGAGGGGGATAGAAAGCCACCGCCACGACAGAGAGATCCCACGGGCCAGCGTCTGCGGGCAAAGGGCTCCTTAGGTAACTACAAGCCGGAGAGCGGACTCCTGACGCTGCAAGCACAGGTAGTCCACCATCACACAAACGGTGCAGGAGAAAGGCAGAGACCACCAACCGGGTGGGGGACCAAACTGCAACCGGCTGGGGGCACCGACCATCATCACCTTGGTTTACCAGAGACTTGAGTGTGTTACTAATCGTGAGTACATCAGTGCCCTCCGGCCGCCCATCTCCCTGCACCGCCCAACTCTCCCCAACGGGTCCTGGGGCCACCATCCCTACCCACAGAGGGGTTAACAACTTGCTGCGCAACATCTCCCCCGAATGCCCCGTAACTGCAGCGGTGGTGTCCACCTTCCCCACAACACATGGGTGGTGTCACAACCTCAAACACGGCTCCGGCCGTACGCCTACGTCCCCCCAAACCGCTAACCCCTTTTAAATCGGAGTGACCGTGGACCCCCAGATCCGGAGACCCTCAAGCCACCCACTGAAGGTCCGGACCCGAGCGGCTCGGCTGCCGCCGAGCACGGGGCGGCACACCTCCAACTGTCCATCCAGGCAGAGGCCCACAGGCTTGTTGCATCCATACCCGGTGCCTGACCGTCCTTGGGAGATGGTGGGAATGGACTTCATTGAGGACCTGCCCAAGTCCAAGGGCAACAATATTATTTGAGTGGTGACTGACCATTTTTCTAAGATGGTCCATTTCATCTCTCTGCCATGTATACCTTCATCCAGGGCACTGGCATCCGTGTACTTTAAACACATCTTCCATTTGCATGGGATACCAGGCAAGATCGTTAGTGATCAGGGGCCCCAGTTTCACTCCCGATTCTGGAGAGATCTCTGCTCTCTGCTGGAGATAGAGCTCAATCTCTCCACTTCATACCATCCGGAGACTAACTGTCTTGTCAAAAGGATGAACCAATCGTTGCTGACCTATCTACATCATTTCGTTTCAGCACATCTTGATGATTGGTCTTTCTTGTTGCCCTGGGCAGAGCTTGCCATCAGCAACTCTGTGGCAGAGGCAACAGGACAAACCCCTTTTGTCCTGAACATTGGTCAGCACCCCCGTGTCCCTGTTCCCATTCAGTCTCCTTCGCCTCTCCTATAGTGGAGGATTGTGCAGTTCAGTCCCAGGAAGTATGGGACCATACACAAGATGTGATTAGGTCCTCCAAAGAGCTGATGAGGGCGACTGCTGATAGGTCCCGCCATTTGGCCCTTCCTTTGCTCCAGGGGATTGGGTCTGGTTGTCGGCGCGGAACGTCAAGTTCCGGATTGAGTCGGCCAACTTCGCACCTCATTATCTGGGTCCCTACAAAGTCCTGGCACAGCTCAACTCGGTAGTTTATCGTCTTGCCATTTCTGCTCGCCTCCACATTTCTTACATTTTCCATGTGTCCGTTCTTAAGCCAGTCCGGCTCACTAGGTTCTCTGGGGACATTCACTTGTGGGGATCGGTTTGTACGTGTGGTGGTCGGATCTAAAAAAAGTTTTGGGGAGGATATTTTACCTGGTGGACTGGGTTGGCTTGGGTCCGGAGTATAAGACCTGGGTGCTGGCTGAGGAGGTTTCAGCTCCCAACTTGGTGGTGGCATTTGAGCATCGGAGTGGGGGGGCCCTAGCTGGGGAGGTAATGTTACGGTTTGAGGTATTCCCAAGCCCCGAACCACTCCTGCTCTGTCTTCATCCCCTGCGGTGGTGCCTGCTGGCTGTCCTGCGCCACCTGTCTGCCACTCCAGGCGCTTGGCTGCTAGGCGTCAGGTGCCCAGGGTCTTTGTACATTTTGAGGCTAAGTCCCTGTTTTGCCCAACCACGCATGCGCGGGTTCCCGCTGCCTCTCCTGGCTCTAAGTGGGGAATTCGCGCACTTAGATGCACATGGCACATATGCTCATAACACATGGCCACATCCTGGGAAGGAGGTCCCCTCGTGTTTACCCCGGTGTCTAGTGATCTGTAATTGGTGAGTAGCGCTGTCTTTGACTATATGGTTTTGGAATGTTTTTCCACCAACGTGGATTTCCTCCTATTATGATGTGATGCAGCCCTGCTTTTTGGTCTCGGGTAACTACCTGTTAAATCTACCTCAGATCACAGTTGAGGAATATTCATCCCTCTTTACTCTCCGGGACACGTGGGGTTCTTTCCCCTCCAGCACCTTTCCCTTGGTCCAGACTAATATTTATGTAATTTTGTACCCAACAGCACTTTAATAAAATATTTAATATTTCTAAACCTGGCTTGTATGGGCTCTCTTTAATAAGCAAAACTAAAGACTCTTTTTCTTCTGTTCTTATCCTGGGAAGGAGGCACGACTGTATATGAATAAGGCCCTGTGAGGCCGAAACGTCAAGTTTCTAGCTGTCACCAAAAAATAAAAACCACACTTGTTTTGCAAACAAACCTTTATTCTGTTCCATTGAATAAGTGAAAGAAAAGAGAGTGCAGTGTTCCCTTCTAGATATATGACATGGACCCTGGTCCTCTCACTAGCACCTCTGAAGAAAATTCGCGCTAAGTGCACACCAATATTACATTAGACTGTCATTGGTGATGTGGCAGTCCCTGAATGGCCGCTGCAGGCGCCATTGCCATCTGGTGCTTCACTTGGGGCAAGGCTTAGGGGTACTCTGCACATTCCGGCGCCGGTAACGACGTCGCAATATGTAAAGCCTAGGAGAGAAGATGAACGAGCGTGAAACAGTCAAAAATCGGTGATCTGTGTCACGTCGTTTTCATAATGTCGGTGCGTCCGCAGGTAAGATGTTGTTTGTCATTCCTGCAGCTCCACACATCGGTGTGTGTGAAGCCGCAAGAGCGACAAACATCTCCTTACCTGCGCCTGCCGTCCACTGGCAATGCGGAAGGGAGAAGGTGAGCGGGATGTTTACATCCCGCTCATCTCCGCCCCTCCGCTTCTATTGGCCGGCCGATTAGTAACATCGCGGTGACGTCGCTGTGACGCCGAACGCACCGCTTCCTTGAAGGAGGGATTCTTCGGCAGTCTCAGTGACGTCGCCGACCAGGTAAGTGTGTGTGAAGCTGCCATAGCGATAATGTTCGCTACGGCAGCTATCACAAGATATTGCATGTGCGACGGGGGCGGGTACTATCGCACTCGGAATCGCTACCATCGGCTAGCGATGTCACAGCGTGCAAAGTACCCCGTATGCTTTAAAAGATCCTGGACGACGCACATGGCTGTGTGTGCATCATTTCAGCTCTGGTGTTGTTGTCAGAGCAGTGCAGCCGACTTACGGCCAGCGCCATTATGTTCTGGAAGCGGTAGACAAGGTTAGGCATCGGTACCCGTCATGCCAAGATAATGTGGTGAGGTACAGTGAAAGTTAGCTACTCCACTTTTCCTCTACCACTACAGTCCGTCAGTGGCAGCTCAGTGGTGCTAACTGAGCTACGCCTTCTGTCCAGGTATGCCCCATATGTGCATGGACAGTCACCCTCAGGACTCTGTGCTGCTAACAGGAGAGGTCCTGTACTCGGTGTGTGTGAAGCTAACACTGCCATTTGTGTGTTTTTTTTCTTATTTCTCTGAAGCTGTGCCTTCTTGCTGCTTGTCTGTCTGTGGCTTTACCATCTGCTCAGAGGACCTTGAGAGACAATAACCGTCGTGCCGCGTAACACCGTGTGTCCGTGCATGTCCGTGTGTTCTGCACAGAGACAAGTCTTTTTGTCTTCGGCACCACTGATGTCCCATGGACCACACAGTGGTGTGATCCGCGTGACATGTACCGGAAAAAACATGTGTCTGTGAAATAAAATTATTTTCTATACTCACTTGTCTGCAGTGCTGCTGTCTTCGGCGCTGCTGTCACTTGCTTCCAGGCCCGCTCATTATGCTCATGAATATTCACTGCACCGCGGCCCAGAAAGTAACAGCACAGAACATCAGCACCAGGGACAGCAGCGGCGTGGACACATGAGTATAAAGCTCCTGCTCTCCATGTGCTATCACGGATAGCACATGGAGAACGCATGTGTGCCAAAATCACGGCACATTAAGGCCATACGCACCTTCAACATGTCAGTGAAACATGTGTGTTTTTCACTGACATGTGAAAAGGGCCTTAGAAAAAGTTCAGTTCTGGACCCCGACTTGACATGAACCTCAATGGAAGTCACCGATTCGGCAGCTCGGGTATCCATCTACATACAGCCAGCCAATAAACAGAACACTTCTTGGGAAGGGTGAGCAGGTTTTATTTATTTTTTTTTTTTTGGTGCACACTATATTCGAAAATGCTCTTGTTACTTCAAGTGCAATCCATTCTAACACTTCAGCGGCTCGCACTCGGCTGAGCACTGCGTGTACCCGAGCACAGCGATGCTTGAGTGAATGGTGTGCATACGTAAAGCACATAAACTCCGGATTCAAACACTGGGTATTTTTGTAGTTTGAATCCATTTTTCTAAAAGTCTGTGTTCAAATTTGAGCCCTAAGCCCCCAGGTGTCTGGTATGAACCTTCTTGAGCCAGGCCCTGGTGCTTGATGACTTCATAGTTTGGTAGGTCCTAGTTCTTAGCTATTTTACCCACATTTGTTGTTGTAGTCTTCTGTGTAGTCCATTGGACACTTCTCTTTTTATCCTATTTAATCTTCAGTAATAGGAAACTCCTATGTGTTCAGCCAAAAGACAAACTACAAGTCTTTCCTACTGCGCTAGCATCAGTAATCTGTACCGACAGGTGGGAGTGGTGTGGCTGTATCTTAGCAGTGGCTTGCTTCATTGTAACTGGCAGAAGTGATGCATGATCCACTCTATATAAGTCTCATTAAAGGAGATAAATGCTGGGTTTCAGTCCTTTGCCAGAATGACATTAGGAATCTGTAAAAGTAACAATGGCACAGCCAATGTGGCTGCCTGGTCCAAACAGACTACAGAGGAGAATCAGCCCAATTATGGAGGAGTGGAGCAAGCTGGATCAGGATTCACTCTCCTGTTACTGTATATTTAATATTCATAGAGAGAGAGAGAGAGAGAGAGAGGACCCTGCTGACCATAAGAGCTTACACTCTTCAGGAAAGAGACAGAAATAGTGAGGACTCCATTGACCATAAGAGCTTACACTCTACAGAAGAGACAAAAAGAGAGCGGACCTCACTGAACATGAGATTACACTCTACAGGAGAGAAAGGACCCCGCTGACCATGAGAGCTTACACTCTACAGGAGAGAAAAAGAAACATAATAGGAGAGGACCCTGCTGACCATAAGAGCTTACACTCTACAGGAGAGAGTGGACCTCACTGACCAAAAGATCTTACACTGTACAGGAGAGAGAGGACCCTGCTAAACATAAGAGCTTATACTCTATGAGAGAGAGAGGACCTCGCTGCCCATGAGAGCCTAAACTCTACAGGAGAGCGATGACCCTGTTGACCATAAGAGCTCACACTCTACTTGGGAGAGAGGAACCTGCTAACTATAAAAACTTACACCCTACAGGAGAGAGAGAAAAGACCCCACTCACCACAAGAGCTTATACTCTACAGGAGAGAGAGAGAGAGAGAGAGAGAGAGAGAGAGGACCCCGCTGACCATAAGAACTTACACTCTACTTGAGAGAGATGACCCTGCTCATCATAAGAGCTTACACTCTACAGGAGAGAAAGAGAAACATAATAGGAGAGGACCCTGCTGACCATAAGAGCTTACACTCTACAGGAAAGAGACAGAAACAGAAAGGACTCCATTGACCATAAGAGCTTACACTCTACAGGAGAGACAAAAAGAGAGAGGACCCCACTGAACATGAGCTTACACTCTACAGGAGAGAGAGGCCCCGCTGACCATAAGAGATTACACTCTACAGGAGATAGAGAGAGGACCTCACTGACCATAAGAGCTTACACTGTACAAGAGAGAGAGAAAGATGCCCACACTGACCATATGATCTTACACCTACAGGATAGTGAGGACCCCTCTGACCATAAGAGCTTACACTCTACTGAAGAGAGGTCCTCACTGACTATAAGACCTTAGATTTTACAGAAGAGAGTCCTGCTGACCATAATAGCTTACACTCTACATGATTGAGAAGGCCCTGCTGACCACAAGACCTTACACTCTACAGTAGAGAAAGGACCACGCTGACCATAAGAGCTTACACTCTACAGGAGACAGAGAGAGAGGGGACCTCACTGACCATATGATCTTACACCTACAGGAGAGTGAGGACCCCTCTGACCATAAGGGCTTATTCTCTAAAGAAGAGAGAGGACCTCACTGGGCATAAGAGCTTACACTCTACAGGAGAGAGAGAGACAGAAAGAGAGAGGACTCCACTGATGATAAGAGCTTACAAACTACAGGAGAGATGGACCCCACTGACCATAAGAGCTTACACTTTATTTGAGAGAGAGGACCCTGCTGACCATAAGAGCTTACACTCTACAGGAGAGAAAGGACTCTTCTGACCATAAGAGCTTACACTCCACAGGAGAGAGAGAGAGGACCTCGCTGACCATAAGAGCTTATATTCTACAGAAGAGAGGATGCTGCTGACTATGAGAGCTTACACTCTACAGGAGAGAGAGGACCCTGCTGACCACAAGAGCTTACACTCTAGAGAAGAGAGAGGACCTTGCTGACTAGAAAAACTTACACTGTACAGGAAAGACAGAGAGAACCCTGCTGACATAAGAGCTTACATTCTACAGAAGAGAGGATGCTGCTGACTACAAGAGCTTACACTCTACAGGAGACAGAGACTTATCCAATGACTCTGGAGATGGACAATGTATCTGCTGTACAAACTGTGCTCCACTGGGAATCATGGATCTGTAATGTCCCAGGTATTGACCACCACTGTACAGAGTATGATCATCCGCTAGATGTCATTACTGCAGTGCATTATGGGTAAACTGGCAAGACAGCGCAAAATGACAGCCACATTTCCAGTGTGGGAAATGATGTTAGGCAACTTTTTTGCAAACCATAAATGGAATCTGAAAGTACAAATTTGCATGAAACAGAGATTTCCAGGAAATTTGATCCTCCATGGATCGATCCACAGCAAGTATTTATTAAAACACTCATGTCAGGAAAGGAACTATGGGATTTAAATGACCATTTCTAAAATGAACTCCTCCTGTTCAGATATCCAAAACTTCTTTACCTCCTGCTGTTGCGAAACTAGAGATCCCAACAAGCCCTAATCGCAACGGTTTGGGCATGCCGAGGTTGTAGTGTAACATTGGCTACAGAATGGTAGTTTGCCCATTGGTGCTCTAGCTTTTGGGGTCTAACTGCTGGAACCCTTGGTGATTAATTCTTATAACCAGGGATATCTTTTTTGATAAAACCCAGTAGCCTCACATGGCTATTAATTGGTCCTACTGTGTAATGCCTTATTGTATCCGGTCAGGCAGAGAGGTGGCTACTCCATCCTGTGACTCTGCACTCGAGCTAGTAGAGTGGCGGATCCGTCCTTTATGGAGGGCAGGGGTTGGACTGTGTAGACGCTCAGGTCAGATTCGGTCTCATGTTTTATGTTGAAGCATTCATTCTGACAGCACTTTACATCTCTTTTACACCCTCCTTTTTTGTATCACTCTTTCGCTGATCTGTTTATCCCTCTTTACTCTCCATCAATATTTCTTTCTTTCATCGCCTTTTCTCCCATCCTTATACCTTTCAGCGAAATCTTGTAAATAATTAAAAAAGAATAGGAAAACGAGAAGAAAATCCCAGAGATGACAGAAGGTTTTAGTTTCCATGGCTACGTCTTTCCTGGGGCACGCAGGCTTTATTTTAGCTCTGAGCAGCAGGGGACAGGAACATAGGGGCAGAGAATCATAGAAAACCTCTCTGGCGGCTCCCGGCACTTCACAAGCTTCGTATACCCCATTTTTGAGTCCAAACAGTTTTAGGAAATATTTCGCATTCAATCTCATCAGACACTGATGGAGACTAAACGCCTGCTGCAAATAGGGACGATCCGCTGTGCACAAAAAGCAACGTTAATCCACATGGCAGCGGCTTATGGGAATTGACGACAATATAAACTGTAACGCGCATGGTTAAATCTTGACAGATGCAATCTTGGAAGCCATTCTTGTCTAGATCGTTAGTAAACTTTTTAGGTTTGCAGACATCTTTAGTATTTCGGAGCATCCTGATCTGGGCAGAGATCCGGTCTAGTGCGTAGGAGAGCCTTTAGGTTCGGGGAGATGCACTTGTGTCAGACAGGCAGAAAATGGTAAAAGAAAGGAGACGGAGTAACAAAAAGGTTTATTTAATAAGACAACGTAAAAGCAGAGTGCAAATCTAAGCTTCTTTGCTCTTAGCAGCTGTCACAATTCTGCAAGAACAGGCTTAAAAGCGGAGGTCTGTTTATATCATGCTTGCCGGGGAATCATATATATTCTGTTTGTGGAATTACATTATTGTATGCAGCATTTTTGTTGTCAACTTTTTAGAAAATATATACCTAGGCTATTTTTTGTTCATAGCTTGAGGCTTAAGCTACATTGGCAACTTTCTGTATGACGGTCATTACACCATTATACCATTACGACAGCCTCTTTGACATAATATTGGTCCCGCGCCATTAACTTCACAGATGTGATAAAAAGATATATAGCGATTATGTGGAGAAAGACTGCCCCAAGCAATATTGGGTTGTCACATTGCACCATTGGCATCACCAGCTGCTTGTATGGAAGTGTCACCCAGCCTGTGCACAGCTCTAAATTAGACTTAGGCAATAATATGCACCCAGAAGCAAAGGAAATGTAAGCTGAGAGTGCAAGTATTATTCTGGAGACTACTCTTAAGGCTACTTTACACGCTGAGATATCGGTCCCGATATTGCTAGTGTGGGTACCCGCCCCCATCTGTTGTGCGACATGGGCAAATCGCTGCCCGTGCCGCACAACATCGCGCAGACCCGTCACACATACTTACCTGCCCGGCGACGTCGCTGTGACCGCCGAACCGCCTCCTTTCTAAGGGGGCGGTCCGTGCGGCGTCACAGCGACATCACTGAGCGGCCGCCCAATAGAAGCGAAGGGGCGCAGATGAGTGGCCGGAACATCCCGCCCACCTCCTTCCTTCCTCATAGCAGCCGGGAGGCAGGTAAGGAGAAGTTCCTCATTCCTGCGGCGTCACACATAGCGATGTGTGCTGCTGCAGGAGCGACGAACTACATCGTTACTGCTGCAGTAACGATAATCGAGAATGGACCCCCATGTCACCGATGAGCGATTTTGCACGTTTTTGCAACGATGCAAAATCGCTCATCGGTGTCACACGCAGCAACATCGCTAATGCGGCCGAATGTGCGTCACAAATTCCGTGACCCCAACGACTCCGCATTAGCGATGTCGCAGCGTGTAAAGCCCCCTTAAGTCTAGTTTTTTTCTGATTGGGTCTGCAGCACAGAGACCATGACTATCTTGACAGCTCTTCTAGATTTGTTCATTAATAGTGATAGGCGAATAATAATGTATTCGGGTTCGGATTATTCGTACAGAATATCTAGTACTAATCTAGTATTCGTCAATAGTGATGAGTGGACTCAAACTGTAAAAGTTCAGATCCGCCTGGGTTAAAAAATACTGACAAGAGTTCTCAGGGAACTCCAGGTTGCAGAAGACTTTGCCACCTATTTCCAAGAAAAAATCGACCTAATAAGGCAAGTCTTCTCTGCTCAGCCACCACAACCCCTTCATGTAGCTGACCACTGCCCCTCTCCCATAAACTTCCTCCCCACCATCACCGAAGGAGAGCTTGCACGTCTTCTCTCAAAAGCGCACCTCACCACCTGCGCACTTGACCCCATGCCATCCCACCTCCTTCCCAACCTCACCACCATCCTTACTCCAGCCTTAACCCACCTCTTCAACCTATCTTTAACGACTGGAACCTTCCCCTCTGCCTTTAAACATGCAACAGTCACACCTATCCTAAAGAAACCTTCCCTCGATCCAACCTCTACTACCAGCTATCGCCCCATATCACTACTCCCACTTGCCTCAAAACTCCTGGAACAGCATGTCCATGTTGAACTTTCCTCCCACCTCTCCTCTAACGCTCTCTTTGACAACCTACAGTCCGGCTTCCGTCCACATCACTCTACCGAAACTGCCCTGACTAAAATCACAAATGACTTGCTTACTGCCAAAGCGAACAAGCACTTCTCTATACTCCTACTCCTAGACCTGTCCTCAGCCTTCGATACCGTTGACCACTCCCTCCTATTACAGACCCTCTCTTCCCTTGGTGTCAGAGATCTTGCCCTCTCTTGGATCTCTTCATACCTCTCAAATCGCACTTTCAGTGTCTCCCACTCTCACACAACCTCTTCATCCCACCATCTCTCTGTTGGCGTCCCTCAAGGCTCTGTCCTAGGACTCCTACTTTTCTCTATCTACACATTTGGCCTGGGACAACTCATAAAGTCCCATGGCTTCCAATACCACCTATATGCCGACGACACCCAGATCTACCTCTCTGGCCCAGATGCCACATCTCTGCTGTCCAAAATCCCGAAATGTCTATCTGCTATATCCTCCTTCTTCTCCTCTCGCTTCCTAAAGCTCAATGTGGCCAAAACTGAACTAATCATCTTTCCTCCGTCTCACCTACACTCTCCACCTGATCTATCTATTACAATAAATAACACCACGCTCTCGCCAGTACCCAAAGGTCGCTGCCTCGGAGTGACCTTTGACTCTGCCTTATCCTTCATACCACACATCCAGTCCCTCACCACCTCCTGCCGTCTTCAACTCAAAAATATTTCCAGAATCCGCCCTTTCCTCAATTTGCAATCTACTAAAATGCTAGTGCATGCCCTCATAATCTCCCGCCTCGACTACTGTAACATCCTCCTCTGTGGCCTCCCTGCCAACACGCTCGCCCCTCTCCAGTCCATCCTTAACTCTGCTGCCCGACTTATCCACCTCTCTCCTCAATACCACCCCGCTTCTCCCCTCTGCATGTCCCTCCACTGGCTTCCAATCTTCCACCGTATCCAATTCAAACTTCTAACACTGACCTACAAAGCTGTGCATAATCTTTCCCCTCCGTACATCTCCGAACTACTCTCCCACTACACTCCAACACGTCACCTCCGGTCCTCCCAAGATCTCCTCCTCTCCTCCTCTCTCATTCGCTCCTCACGCAACCGACTCCAAGACTTCTCCCGAGCATCCCCAGTCTCCTGGAACTCGCTGCCTCAACACGTCAGACTATCCCCTACCCTTGCAAACTTCAAACGGAACCTGAAAACGCACCTGTTCAGAAATGCCTACAATCTACAATGAACTCGCTGCCGCCCGACCACCGTGCGGAGCTGCCGCCCGACCACTGTGCGGAGCCGCCGCCTGACCTACACCCCACCTATTGTCTCCTCCCCATAATCCTATAGAATGTAAGCCCGCAAGGGTAGGGCCCTCTTCCCTCTGTACTAGTCTGTCTACTGTAACTTGTATACGTATTTTGTATGTAACCCCCTTCTCATGTACAGCACCATGGAATTAATGGTGCTCTATAAATAAATAATAATAATAATAATAATAATAATAATAATAATAATAATAATAATAATAATCCGGGTCCAACAACTCGAATGATTAAAAAAAAAATAAAAAAAAAAAATGGGGAAACCAGGCTCGTTATACTTACCGAGTCTCTCGCACGGCTGTACACTGCTTCCGGGGTCGCTCATTCTACTTCCGGGGTGCTCATTAACCTCATACATATGCACTGCTTCCCCCACCTACCAGCAGTCCTGGCGTCTCTGATTGGTTGAAGTCAGACAGGTGGATTGGTGTAAAAATAAATAAATTGGTATAGGGTCCCCCCATATTATGATGCCCAGCACAGAAAAAAGCATAAGGCTACAGGCTGCAGCCCCCAACCATGCACTTATCTTAGCTGTGTATCAAGATGAGAGGGACAGCATGCGGCTTTTTTTACTTATTTAAATAAATAATTTTAAAAAATGGCATGTGGTCCCCAATTTTGATACCCAACTATGATAAAGCCTCAGCTGGGGGCTGGTATTCTCAGGCTGGGGAGACCCATGCTTATTGGGCCCCACCAACCTAAAGATAGCAGCCTGCAACCCTCAAGGTTTGTCCCATCCATTAGATTCGACAGTTCTGCAATTTTACCTGGCTCATACAGATTGCCCTGGTGCAGTGGAAATTGAGATAATAAGGAGTTAATAACAGCTCACAGCTTTCACTAAGCCATGGATTAGTAATGGGAAACATCCATGAGATCTCCCCATTATTAATTTGTAAGTGAAAAAATTAAAATACAAAACACAGAAAAAATCTTTTATTTGAAATAAAATACACACACCACCTTTCACCACTTTATGCTCGCCGTAATTCACACTAGGTGCCATGACAATTCCTACTCTGCTACATCTGAAGTGAGAGTGCGCGGGCACAGTAGGTGACATCCATGATGAGCGGTGACGATACTCAGGTTATTTGCAGTCACAGCTGGAGGTTCCCCCAGTCCTGACCTCAGGTGACCTCATTGAACTGAGTAACCTCATCTCAGGTGAGGTCACTGAGTTTGCAGACATACATCTGTGATGCCTCTGGACTATCGGGTCGTCACAGGGTATTGTACAATCTGCCCTTCTGTGCAATATCCACCTCTTCCTTGGTTTAGGGTCCCTAACTGCATGGTGTTGCTTACAACAGGTAATAAATCCTAGGTACACTCTGCACCACACCCACCAGACACACCAGTGGACGGCCTGAGTGGAATAGGGTCGCCCACTTGGGAGGGTTGGTTAAGGGGAGGTCAGGAGTGTCAGGAGTAAGTCAGTGAAGTGTAGGAAGTGAAGGAGAGAGGAGGTCAGGAGCCGGGCTCCTTGGAAGCAACAAGGTAGCAGACGGTGGTCTGGGACTCATAGGAGCTGGACCCCCGAACGCAGGGGATCGTGACAAGGGGCACGGAATTGTCGAGGAGGACTGCCAGCAGCCTTGTACCATCACCGGGCTAGGACCAGGGCACGATAGGGTACATAGACCCTAGGTCAGGGAGTAGCTTCAGGCAACTTGACAATTTACCTGACGAGAATGGAGCCTTCAAGATCCGCTCTCCACCCGCTCCAAAATCGGGGTACTAGCGCAACGAGGGGGATAAGACTTTTCACCAAAACGGTCCAGAAAATTCCAAGCGTGAACCCTGAGAGCAAGCTCCCACAGTTAGCCACACTGGGGAGCGGGACCCGACTAGCTCTATACTACTGGGGCCAACAGAAGAGTGAACTTAGTGCCAGGAGGAAGGTCACAGATCACCAAGCAGCACCATCGGGGACGTGACCCAAACTTGCTTCCCTCAGCGGCAGCCGTGTCCAGAACTTTGGTTTATCCTGTTGTCAGTGTCAGCATTATGGACTGAGTGAGTACGCAAGTGACCCCCTTCACTCCCCACGGCACTCCCCGAACACCATCACCGAGTCCCAGGGCATCCCCCCTACCCGTGGAGGGTTCTAACATCCGGCTGCCCCACTCCATCGCTCCCGGGTACTCCGAACTACAGTGGTGGTACTCCACATTACCACACACCACGGGTGGCGTCACGAACACTAAATACAATCCCCTGTATATACCCCCTTCATTTGAGTGGCCGCATGACCCTCGGGTCTGGATGCGCCTCGAGCCACCGCGGATCCGGATCTGAGCAGCCCGGCTGCTGACACAGGGGGCACAGATCTCCTGGCACAAAACTGCAGATTTGGTGCTGAAATTCCTACATCATATTCCTGCACCCAATCTACACCTCCTGGTAAAAAAAATGCATCACAATCGCATGAAAACCGCATGGGAAACCAAGCATTTTTTTTTAATATTTCTCAGATAAATGCTTGGGTTTTCCATTGACTTGTGTTAGGTTCGTTTTACTATTTTTACTATTCGCCCATCACTATCCGCTAGTATCTCCTAAAAGAAGATCTCCTTAAAAGATCTAAAAGCCTTCCTCAAAAGATCTAAAATCCTGGCAAAGCATCCTTTAATATCCTTTAATTTTCATAACCTAAACCAAATTTGGGAGGGTTTCCGCTTTCAAAAGAGTAATTTATAAAACCAATGGATGAATTTAAAGTCCGGTTATAAGCTTTTATTTAAATAACATGGATAAGTGACAGAACTTCTGTCAGGGAGTGTATGGCTCAATATGGGATCAGTCTGGCACCACATGTCCTCTACATGGCTCAATCTTGGCACAGTATTGCCTATATCACTACTGGCTAAGGGTGCAAAGTTCTTTCTTCCACATTTTCCCTTTTACATCCCTATTTTATAAATGTAGACCCAGTATATTGTGAAATCATTGCATGTGAGGGTTGATGAGGTCCTGGTAATGAGTTTGCATTGGGATGAAGGAGTTTTCAAACATTTAGTGCTCGGAGATGAACCATCCATCTGAACATGGAGTAAATACCAACTACTTACTTTTTTATATTGGCTTATTTTTGTCGAGTAATGATAATGAGAAATCTGTTACAAGCTATTTGCCATACAAGATTAGATTTATCTAATTTTAAGACTTGGTTGAGGACTAGATAATTGTTAATTATGTCCTGATATATAAAACCACAGATTTGAAGGCTGGTGCATTTCCCAATCACTGTATGTTCGGTTCATATAATTAGAATCAAGCTGTATTTTCTTATTAATTTTGTTTGCTGCTGTGATTTCTCTTGTGACCCAGTTTTCCCAAGATAATTCAATGCTTTTGCCACTTACTTCAGACACAGATCTTGCGACGGTTCCACCTGCATTGACATGATTAAGGAAATAAATAAATGTAATAATATTGCAGAATTTGGAGCGAAAGTCGTGTGGAATGTTATGGAGCAATCATTTCTCTCCAGGCTATTTCAGTTCATTTTAAGTAAATTATAGCCTTAGAGCAATCTGAAAAATAAAATCAGTATTTTTATTTGTTAATTGCTATGAGGATTTACAGTCACAATTGACTTTCTAGGAATGCTATTAAACAGAGTATGGTAAGTTATTATTAACTGCAAAATTAAATCCTATTCTTTAATTTTTTACTGTCACTACTCTTGCGGCAAGCAATCAGATTGTTTGCAACCCCGCACCCAACATAGTCCCATCTTAGTCTGAATATAGTAAACTAATGCTACCACTAAGAGGAAGAAATTGAGTACAGATATATACAGATCCATTTCATTAAAAGGAATCTGCCAGCAGGTTTTTGATATGTACGGTATTTTTCGGATTGTAAGACACACTTTTCCTCCCAAAAATTTGGGAGGAACATGAGAGGTGCGTCTTAAAATCCGAATATAGGTTACCGGGATGTAGAGAATTGGCGCAGGGGCCTGTCTGTGCAGGCAGCCGTCTGCCTCTCTGTGCAGACGGCTATCTGTGTGGGCAGCCGGGTGCCTCTCTGTGCGGGTGGCCAGGTGCAGCTCCGTGCAGGAGGGCTGCTAAGTGCCTTTCTGTGCGGGTGGGCGGCCAGGTGCCTCTCTCTGCCGGCTGGCTGGCTGCCTCTCTGTGCTGGCAGCCTGCTGGCTGCCTCTCTGTATGGGGGGCTGGCTGGCTGTGTGGGCTGCGGTAGCTGTGTGGCAGGTGTCCCAGATGCACTGACTTCAAAAGATGGCGCCCGTAGTCATCACGTGCACAGATAGAGCTTGGCTGAGAGCTCCATCTGTGCACGTGCTGCTCCAAGCACTATTTCTTTAAAGCCCGGACAAACAGAGCATCTGGGCCACCCGCTGCACCGGTCTGCTAGACACAGCCACTGCAGCTTTCACTGCCAGCACAGACCCACCGCTGCCTGCCAGCACAGACCCCACCAGCACCGTCCCTGCCTCCTGTGACCCAGCCCCACCACCACTGCCGGCCTCCTCTGTTAAGACAACACCGGAGTATAAGCGGACCCCATTGTTTTTACCTTTTTTATCTCTAAATTTGGGGTGCGTCTTATAATTTGGTGCATCTTATAAAACTATATGGTAGTCTGACAGCAGCATAATGTAGGAGCTGAGAGCCTGGTTCCAGGGATGGGTCAATTATTAGGCTGCTTGCTGTATTTTTAATGCAATCATTGTTTTATTAGCAAGAGATTATCACTGCCTGACTACATGTCTTGTGCAGACCAGTCTGGCTAAACTGTATAACCCCACCCCAACCACTGATTGGTGGTTAGGGTGTTGGTGGAGTTATGTAATCATAAAGCCAGTGTCTCATACCTGTTGCCCATGGCTCAAGTAACATGTATCAGCTGTCAGGTTCCTATTTTTAATTTTTAAAGTTTACATTAGCGGCCTCTGGACAGTTGTATCTGAGAGTGAAAAAGTAACAGAGACCTTCTTCAGCAGCCAGTATGCTACACATTCAACCGTGGTGTGCACAACTTATCAAAATATACAGATCTATTTCTCATTATATAGTGTCTTGCGATATTCAGTTCCAGACTCATTAGCACTTATGTACACAGTGAGGGGTCTCCATAGCATAACAGGGTGGCTCAGTGGTTAGCTGTTATGCGATTTTGAGATCCAGACTCATTAGATGTCACAGCAGCATTGTGCTCTGTTCACACTGCAGAGCCTGACAGGCATCCTGATGTCTCCTAGTTGTTCTGTCAGAGCTGGGCATTGGCTTTTTCATGTGCTCTGTTCCTCAGTCCTGCAGGAGTTAATTCCTGAAGACCTGGGGAACTCTACTAGGAGCTCAGGTTGCTAATTACCAATCACAGCCATCTCTTTCCTATATAAGTTTCAGGACCTTGTTACTCAGAGCTGATAATAGCTTCAGCTGTGCTCCAGCAATTGTGGTCTTTGTGGTGATCCAGTCTTTGGTGATCTATAGTTGCTATTTTGAGTGGTGTGGAAGTTCCCGTGTGTCTACTTCCTTTCTTTTTCTTCATTCCCCTGTACACATATTGTCTCTCCTTTGTGTTTGAGTGTGTGTATATGAGTTTTCAGTCTCCCTTGTCCATGTCATTTCTGTGGGGTTTGTTACTGTATTTATGGCCCGTCCTAAGGCTGGGGAGAGGGGGGGAGTAACATCAGGGCTCAGACAGGAGTCAGGGTCACGCTGGGGGCTCAGACCTGGCTACCATCAAGCCTACTTCTAAGATAAGGAACAGCACAGGGTTCCAAGTCTGAGGGCCAGCCTAGGAGCCCCTGTTCTAGAAAAACCATGACACCCAGCTCAGGAAAGTGAGAACGGTGATTAGGAAAACTTGCTTGATTTGTAATGGCAGCTTGTCAGGAGTTCATAGGAAGGGAGTGGGGTGACATAAGAAGCTAACTACTGCATGGAAATCAATTTGCAAGAGGTGACTATGATGCTAAGAGCTAACTGCTCTGCTTGAATAAAAATACTACGCACTCTAGGCCAGGCTCTGATGGCCAAACTCCATGGAAACAAGCTGTACACTATGTAAGATAAAATTTTACATTGCAAGAGAATGACAGCAGATAGAAAAAGAAAATTAATTGTACACTTGCTTATTTTCATACTCTCTAATTAAATCAATTTGATAACATGATAATACCCTTTAATTGGGTGAAATATGTGACCTTGCATATGTCGAGGGCAGGGAGGACGCCGCCGCGCTGCGCTCGCTAACGCTCGGGTCCGGCGCTGCTGCGATGGCTGCTCGGTGGCTCGAGCGGTGGGCCGGATCCGGGGACTCGAGCGGCGCTCCTCGCCCGTGAGTGAAAGGGGGTAGTTTGGGGATTTTGTCCGTGAGGCCACCCACGGGTTGTGGTGAGGTTGGACACCACCGCTGCTGGTGACGGGGATCCCGGGAGAGATGGTAGGGAGCAGCTGGGATGTTGTTTCCCCCCTCCGTGGGTAGGGGTTGGTGGTCCCGGGGCCCGGTGAGGTGACGGGGAGGCAGGGTTGGCAAGGTGCAGGGTCGCCTGGACTGCGCAGCGCGGTGCCGGACGGCACGGTTGTACTCACTCAGCCACAAATGTACGCAAAGTCTCTGGTAAACCAAACGGCTGGATGGATGGGTCCCGCAGCCGGCTGCTGTGGTTTCTCCCGGACGGTTGGTGGTGGCTGCCTTTCCCTGCACCTTTGTGTATGTTCGGTCCCGATGGATTCCCACTGGTAACCCGCTCCCCAGCGTGTGTATGTGCCGGAGGAGCCCTTTTGCCCGCAGGCTCTGGCCCTTGGAACTCTAGCTGTGGCGGTAGCTGTATTTCCTTTTGCTGGTCAGACGGTTGCCTTCAATCGGGTCTTGGCTGTTAGGAAACCCCTGGGGTTCCGGTCACTGACGGATTTGACCTCTAATGGCGACTCCAAGCCTGGTCAGGGTCCGCAGGCCCTGCCTGTGTGTGCTGGCTTCACTTCGCTCCCCGGTTCGGTACCGGCGGGCCACCGCCCGTCCCCGATCCTACGGTTCTGCGTTGATCTGCCTCTCCTACAGACGGCCACCACCGTCTGCCAACCTTGCTCTTGGTGCCCTGGCCACACACCCGGACACGGTCAGTTTACTCCTCACTTCACTCCTCTCTCCTCCACTTCCCTAACTGATCTGACTTCCTTCCAGGACTGTGAACTCCTCAGTGGGTGGGGCCAACCGCCTGGCTCCACCCCACCTGGTGTGGACATCAGCCCCTGGAGGGAGGCAACAAGGATTTTGTGTCTGGCTGATGTGCCTGTCTCAGGGTGGGGGTGTGTGTTGCAGTACCTGTGATGACCTGGCTAGTCCAGGGCGCCACATTCCCCCTTGGTGAAATGCAGACTGTCCACGGGCTGCCCGTCCATCACCGGTTTTATTTTTTTTTCTTTTTAACTGCAAAAATATAAAAACATCAACAGTTTATGCATTTTAAATCTTCCCTTACGGAAGGCAGGTCACTTGAACGTTACAAACCACATAAATTTACATTTTTAATAACAACGGACGGACGGCTTCCGCTCCCCCACCCAAGCAACCTAGCCCTGATGCTGCCCCTAAGAAGTGGGCAGCACCCCTTGACCCCAGTCCAGATCCAGGCTGCCCGAGCGGGAATGGGTACGGTGTCTCGTATCCGGCTGTCACTTCAGGGGACCCCACGTCCATGGGGGACCCCTGACCCCCGGAGGATGGCCACCGGTCCTGGTGGTGGCCGGGCCCCAGCCTCCTCTGCTGCGGGCCCTTCCTCCAATCTGCCTCTCCGGAGGCGGCAATGGTTTACATTCCACACAACTATTTACAATCCCACTAGTTCGTGGGTGCCCTGCGAGTTCTCAGGCATGTCCATGAAGAGTTCCTCATGCCAACGGTACAAAGGGTCCCTGCGGGGACAACTTGCCGGCAACAGCCGGGTCTATCACGGTGTCAATCACGTTATTTTCTCGGTTGATTCATTCATTTACTCATTTACTTAACAGGTTACGGTACTGGTGGTCCCAACGGGGACAACTGTATGCAACGGTGGAGCGCTGCCACTTTTCCACTCTCTTCAGAATAAACGCGGGCATGCACATCCGCTCTCCTGCCCAAGAGCTAGGACCACCTGGGTGCCCACAGCGCCGGCCACGACTGGCCTCTCACACTGCCGTGGGCCCCACCGATCAGTGGCTTGCTCCGGATCAGCCTGCGTGGGGGATGGGCCCAGCTGGAGTCCCTCCGTGCCGGCTACGACCGGCACCTTCAGTAATGAGGGACCCCGCTGTGACGTGGCCTGCTCTGCCGCTTGGCAGCTGCGTCCCCGCCGTGCTTCAGCTGAGGCCGGGTGTCTGGACTTCTAGGCGAGGGTCACCTCCGTTGCGACTGGGCGGACTGCCGGGGCCGTCGTCATCTCCGTCGCGGCCGGGATGTAAGCCGGGACGGGTACCAGGGTGGTGACAAAGGTAAGGCCCGGGGGCCCCAAGTTTGGGCCCTCTCCCACAGACGCTGCGGGCTCCGCTACCAGTGGCAGGGGTAACGGGTCGGTCAGGGCGTTGGCTGCGGGCATGGGCAGTGAGGGAGGTAGCGTGGTGGATGGCAGCAGGCCGGGCCCCTCAGCTGTATCGACCGATCCCTTGGGGACATAGGGACGTGGGTCGCTTACCCGCTCCTCTGAGACCACCTCCACTTTGGATGCCCAAACGGTTACGGCTAGGCCCTTCATCTCCGACGTCCACTTCGCCAGCATGAAGTGGAGTTGGGCCTGGAGCTCCTGGCACATCTTGCGGCTGGATCCAGGAATGTGTCTCAGCAGAGTCCTGGCGTCTCTGCACGCTGCAGCGCTAGTTACATGCCGCCGCGGCTGCGACCGCCGCTCCTCCAGCGGCTCCGTTGGGCGCAGACATCTTGTTACCGCCCCCCCTTGGTCTTTTCTCGGCACCTCCTCTTCAGGGGCGGGGCTTCGGCTTTCGCGCCTCCACTGCTCGAGAAGACGCTCGAGCAGGAAAATCTTCGCGCCCAAGATGGTGGACTCTGAAATTTTTCGTCCGGACACCGCCGGCGGGGAACAAGGCACACTTCTACCAGCCGGCAGAACGGTAAGATCCTGTTCGTGATGCCAAGTTGTCGCGGCTGGGGAGGACGCCGCTGCGCTCGCTAACGCTCGGGTCCGGCACTGCTGCGATGGCTGCTCGGTGGCTCGAGCGATGGGCCGGATCCGGGGATTCGAGCGGCGCTCCTCGCCCGTGAGTGAAAGGGGGTAGTTTGGTTTGGGGATTTGGTCCGTGATGCCATCCACGGGTTGTGGTGAGGTTGGACACCACCGCTGCTGGTGACGAGGATCCCTGGAGCGATGGTAGGGAGCAGCTGGGATGTTGTTTTCCCCCTCCGTGGGTAGGGGTTGGTGGTCCCGGGGCCCGGTGAGGTGACGGGGAGGCAGGGTTGGCAAGGTGCAGGGTCGCCTGGACTGCGCAGCGCGGTTCCGGACGGCACGGTTGTACTCACTCAGCCACAAATGTACGCAAAGTCTCTGGTAAACCAAATGGCTGGATGGACGGGTCCCGCAGCCGGCTGCTGTGGTTTCTCCCGGACGGTTGGTGGTGGCTGCCTTTCCCTGCACCTGTGTGCTGGCTTCACTTCGCTCCCCGGTTCGGTACCGGCAGGCCACCGCCCATCACCGGTCCTACGGTTCCGCGTTGATCTGCCTCTCCTGCAGATGGCCACCACCGTCTGCCAACCTTGCTCTTGGTGCCCGGGCCACACACCTGGACACGGTCAGTTTACTCCTCACTTCACTCCTCTCTCCTCCACTTCCCTAACTGATCTGACTTCCTTTTTCCGCCTCCAGGACTGTGAACTCCTCAGTGGGTGAGGCCAACCGTCTTGCTCCACCCCACCTGGTGTGGACATCGGCCCCTGGAGGGAAGCAACAAGGATTTTGTGTCTGGCTGATGTGCCTGTCTCAGGGTGGGGGTGTGTGTTGCAGTACCTGTGACGACCTGGCTAGTCCAGGGCGCCACACATATATTTTCATTTTTTAAGTTCTGTCTTTTAATACCACTACAGTAATAAGAATACGTTTCTAGAAGCATTCTTTTTAATAACCAAAGAGAATTGATACACCTAGTAATAAAAAATGGTTTCAGATGTTAAACATTTTGAAGTAAAAAATATCAAACCTGAGTGAATAAAAAAACTTGTTAAGCAGAGCATCTACAGATCACTGGTGAAGAACTCAAACCATGAAGTATTGTTTTGATAGTATAAGCATTATTATATTTTCCTGTAAATATTGCTACCACATGAAATCGGAGTTCAATGCGGGAAATCGTCAAGACTGGCTTGTCTTATGCCAGTCTTGAACCTACTGCTCATTGGAGTAAGATGTGGCACCTGGTGGCTGTCCACATCCTCTTTTATTAAAGCTCAAAAAAGCCAAATGCTGTGAATTTCTATAGCCATAAGACTGGCTTAGAAGGGCTGATAAGTTCCCCCAAATGAGTCATGCGTGGCCTCATTCTTGGCATTTTATGGGCCCATACTTTTGTTTGGTGGGAAGATAAGTCACTATCAGAGGAGTGGCAGTGGCTTCTTATAAAGAACACAGACCGAGCTAAGCACCCCTGTGTATGGGTGAATTGGTAGTGATCCTTTGCCCAACAGCTATGTAATGTGTGTGGTGCTTTAAAGGGAACCTGTCCTATAAGAATATGGTATTAACCTGCAGATATGGGGTTAATCTGCAGGTTAATAGTGTTCTGAAGCTGCCCAGTGCCCACACTGTGAGCCCCACTGCCAGAAAGAAATTAGCTTTATTCCTCCCGGCAGCATTCAGCTTTCAGTCATAGGGATGTGGCCAGAACAGTTTCAGTCACCACTCTGTGTATATCACACGCCGGCTGTAACCACAGCCTCAACACTTTCTGACAGCGACAGCTAGCTCAGCATTAGGACCATCTGTCAGTGCTGGAGGTATGGTTACAGCCGAAGCTCGCTATGCACAAATCGGCGACTGAAAGTGCATCGGAACCACCGCTATGATTGAAAGCCAGAGCCTGCCGGGAGGAATAGAGTTCATTTCCACCCTGCAGCAAGCTTTCAGTATGGGCACTGGACAACTTTAGAATGCTATTAACCTTCAAATTAAAAGCGCTGTCCACTACTCTGACAACCCCCTCTCATTCCTCCTTTTAAGAAAAAAAAACTTATACTCACCTCTGGCGCTGTTCCAGCAGTGTTATGTTATGTGATCCCAGCGGACAATCAGTGGCTCCTTGTTTCTCTCCACTTTCAAACAAATTACATCTGGAGGAAGTGAGTGCTGCTGCTTTCTCACTTTCTCCAGATGTATGTGATACAGCTGAGGCGGCCAGAGTAACGGGGACACTGAATGTCTGCAGGGATCGTATGACATTACACTGTTATGAGATTCCGGGAGAGGTAGCGCTGACACCGCAGGAACAGTGCCGGTGCTGGAGGTGAGTATAAATGATTTTTTTTTGTTTTTTTAATTGGGAAATATACGAATTGAGAGGGGTTGCCCGAATAGTGGACAACTCTTTTAACCCTACTCATGTGGCTTAACGTAGTTTTTTTTACATAACAGGTTCCCTTTAAGTATAGTTTATGTTGACATTTTTACCATATAGACTTAAGGGGGCTTTACATGCAACGATATCGCTAACGATATGTCGCCGGGGTCACGGAATTCGTGACACACATCCGGCGTCGTTAGCGACGTCTTTGTGTGTGACACCTATGAGTGAGTGTTAACGATCAAAATTACTCACCTAATCGTTGATCGTTGACACGTCGTTCATTTCCCAAATATCGTTGCTGGTGCAGGACACAGGTTGTTCGTCGTTCCTGAGGCAGCACACATCACTACGTGTGACACCCTGGGAACGACGAACAACAACGTACCTGCGTCCTGCCGGCAACGAGGTGGGTGTGTTGTTAATGCGGCTGGTCTCCGCCCCTCCGCTTCTATTGGCGGGTCGATGTGTAACGTCGCTGTGACAGCAAACTAACCTTCCCCTTAAAAAAGAGGTTTTTCGCCACCCACAGCGACATCGCTAGGAAGGTAAGTATTTATGACGGGTACTAGCGATTTTGTCCGCCACGGGCAGTGATTTGCCCGTGATGCACAAACGACGGGGGCAGGTGCTTTCACGAGCGACATCGCTAGCGATGTGGCTGCGTGTAAAGCGGCCTTTCATTCTCCAATCTACCATTGGATATGCCACTTGACGTTTATCTTTGTGTGCCATTCAAATTTCTAACCCCAACACACAAACGTCCTGTCTAGCCTGGCCACAGAAATATTTCCCTATTTACCCTTTATCGTACACCCGCTGCCTTTGACAATTAAAGGTTTAGGTCTCCCGCCCAATGCTGTGATTATCCTTCCTGTATCTCTGCTTCACTTTTACAAACTGAATAAATGCTATATAGGGAATAGAAGACCTAATTAGCTCTGCCTTGAGTAATATCATTTGTGGGGGGACTTTTCCTGGAACTGGATGCCACTAGATTTAGTGTAAATCTGCAAAGTAAAAATAAAAAATGTAATGTCATCCAGAGATCTTTAAAGACATCATGGAGACATAATCCATAAATATACAATATATTGTACATAACAAATATAGGAAAAAAAAGTAACTAAAAATCAACTTGATTGTTAACACCTTGGTCATAAAGGGGTTAATCTGCACATCAAGCACCACATCCCACATGCAACCTTTGCTCTTCTCTTGCCCTTCGCCACTCTAGTTTACCCACCTCCTCATCCTCTCATATAAAGAGCTTCTCTGTTCTATTGCAATCTTAAAAAAATAATCACTTCTTATAAGAAGTTAGATTTTGACCTGAGGTCTAGTTCCCGGTTATTATACTGCCTCCCTCTACAAGCCAATATAGCTAATACTTAATCCCTTATCTCATATATCCAGTCTTTGAACCCTTTTGTATTGTAAGCTCTTCTTCTCAGTGTGTCTGGTTTGCACTGTACTTTTATTTGACCTACAATGATATTCTATATGTGTTTTTTTTAAATATGTTGTTGTATGTCTGCTACTCTGTATTGGGAGGCTGGGCAAAGTAAACATGAGTTCTTTGGAAATTTGGAGGATTAAATCAGGGCACACTTAACAGAATATGTTATACATGAGATGTCACAGTTTCCAGCAAGCACACTGCTATATAACACTGTTCCAGTAGATATAAGGCTTTCTTCACACAGGGCTTCCAGAATAACATAGATGACAGTCTGTTAACAGATGATCTTCTCTCCTTACACAGTCTTGCTCCTTACACAGTGGATGTACACAGAACAGAACACTGTACCTTATCATTGTAGTGAGATGAGGGGAAGGGTGAATCCTGTGCTGGCCACTCTTCTCTACCCTTCTGCTGCACAGAGTTTGCTTTTGAATTATCCTGAGCTGTTCTCCACTCCTGGCAGTCTCTGTCCTGAACTGGCAGATCTTTGTAGCTTCACTTTTCTCAGGATACATTCATTACACTTTTCTGAGCACTGCTCTTCTTTGCAGAGAAAAAAACAGGCACTTCTTTCCTTTTACAGAGGCAGATACACACTCCCTGCTTCCAAGCAATGTGTATATGTTACTTGTACAAACCCTGTAGTAATTATAGTGTGCCGCCCCCGTGCCAGCAGCCGGGCTGCTCGGATACGGATCCGCGGTGGCTCGAGTGGTCTCCGGACCCTGGGGTCATGCGGCCACTCAAATTAAGGGGGTATTTACAGGGGACAGTGTCTAAAGTTTGTGACGCCACCAGTGGTGTGTAGTAAGGTGGAGTACCACCGCTGCAGCTGGGAGTACCCGGGGACGATGGAGTGGGCAGCCAGGTGTTAGACCCCTCCACGGGTAGGGGGTATGCCCCGGGGCTCGGTGATGGTGAGGGAGTGTTGTTAAATGCAAGGGGGTTTGAAAGCAGGGATCAGGGAACTCACAGTTGGTAGTCGTGGTGCTGGATGAGCTGGTGCTGCTTTGGAAGGCCAGGAAACACACAGACTGTAATTAAACCAAAAGTCCTGGAGTACCGCTGCCGCTGAGGAGGGGAGTCCGTCCAGGTGACCGTTCCCAATGATATTGCTTGGTGTGTTCCAGTCTAGTCCGACCTTCCGGGAGCTTCTACTACTCAGCCCCTCACACTCTGAGGGCTGCTGCCTCGCTGTACTGGGAGCTCCAACTCCCCCAGCCTGCTCTCCCCCTGAGAGCTACTTGAGAGCTACTACTCTCCTTGCTCCCCTGCTGACGACTGCCCAGTCACCTCCCACCAGTCTGCCTGACTCTTAGATGGGCAGCCCTTTCTCCACTGGACCTACCCACTGGTGTGTGCATGACTGAGATTTGCATGCTGGTGTTTGCAACATCATTGGGTGGCACCTGGAACCAAGGAGGAGATGGATACTGCACAGAAAGGAAAATTGTGCAATACCCTGTGATGACCTGATAGTCCAGGGCGTCACACTAGCATTACCATGTAACCAGTATTACAGACATTGCAAAAACCCTAAAAAGGAAAAGGAGCAGACTGATTTTCTTGAACTTTTGCCTTTGCCATAGGAAACTGGCAACCCAGTGACAAATGTGTACCCTGATTGTGTTCCCTCAGGACCTGGTTCCACTTTGATTATGTCCATAACAATGCCGGAGGGAAGGAGACACAGTTTTCGATTGACACTTGGGCAGCCAGAACTGTGGTGCACAGAGACTTGATAAAGCCAGACATGATAACTAACAATATTGTGGAGTGGAAGAGTAGGAGAGGGTAAAGGGACTGGTGATTGAAGCCCCCCTAACTGAGTGGATGAAACTGAAATTACTGGATAGCCAAGATGTTCTTTCAAAACCTATTGTTAGTGAAAATGCTCCTGTGAATTTGCTGGGGACAGTAGTGTTGAGTGCTATCCGGGTAATACACTCCCGAAGGTATTACAGTTTCAAGTCCCCTCTCAGACAAACACTTGTGCAAACTTGCAGGAACGGTATATATGTCAAAGCTATGAGAACAACCTGATGCTAGAACGGTTGAAGACATTGAAATAGATCAGGTGCCGGACACCGTATGGGCAAAGGAAAAAACGATGTGGCTTCACTTCAGCTCGCCGCAGCACCATCCCCAGTGGCGAGCGTTACACCTTTGATGGTGTAGGATTACAGACGCTATTAGCTATTAGATCTCATACAGACAACCATACAAATCGCACATGTGCTATCCGGACAGGACACTGATACAGGTTATTCAATAGAGCAGTTCAATTTAATGATTTTTCCCTTATCCAACTGTACATGATAGGAAACTTGCAGTGTGCATCACTTTCTTCTGAGTCTCGGATGAGAATCACCCATTCAAGTCTATAGGAGCATATATAAAAAATCAGATGCCACACAGATCATCCGTATGGCATTCAATTTTTATGGATACACTTCTATTATAAACCTTGGAAACTGTATTTGGAAATTTTTCATATGCTCATCTGCAGCCGGCATTACTCTTTGACTTTTACTGGCGAAAAAGCTATACTGATTGGGGCCACAGTGCCTCAATTACAACTTCAGGTGATAAAACAGTTACCGAGATGAAAGAGAGGATCATTTGAGGCTACACAAACAGAGGGAATAATTTTGGATGCAAACTCTGTAAACTATGGCCCCATGGGGTTGGAACAGAGTATGATTTACTGGTGTAAAGTAATTTGAGGTTTGTTATATTTGTATGAATAAACATTAATGCCTTTGTTCTAGACACATTGATGTTTACAATCTCCTGAATTGTAAGAACAACCGAACCTTGAGTGTAGAGATGAGCGAACCGGTCGTGGTTCGGCTCGAGTTCGGTTCGCCGAACGGAGGTCCCGTTCGAGTTCGGTCCGTCGAACGTTCGACGAACCGAACTCGAACCGCATAGGAAACAATGGCAGGCATTCACAAACACATAAAAATGCCTAGAAAACACCCTCAAAGGTGTCCAAAAGATGACAAACAACTCACAACACAAACACATGGGAAAGTGACAAGGACATATACTCATGCGAAAACAAAAGAGCTGGACAAGGAAAAAGAGGAGGACACACAGATATATGAGTATATGCAAGGAAACGTCGATGCCATTATTGTGCAACTTGAGCCCTGCTCATTTTAGGCTTCCAATCTGGATAAATTGCCTGAGCTCGCCACGTACGCCTTGGGGATCTTGTCGTGTCCTGCAGCCAGCGTTCTCTCGGAACCTGTCTTCAGTGCTGCTGGGGGTCTGCTGGCAGATAAGCACACGTGTCTGTCCACTGACAATGTGGACATGGCTCTCAGAGGACTTTTCTTCCCCTGGGTCATCCAGGGGAGGCGAAAGGCACACGTATTTTTGAGAGTGCTTCATGCAAAGCATCTGTTTCATTTTGAAAAGGGGGATCAAGTGATGCCAGTTAAGTGGGGTGTGTGTGGCCCAATTAGTGGAAACGAGGGAGACTGTGGTTGGAGTCCCCTCGCTGTGTTTTACATGATTTTCGAAGGGCATGACATGCCTAAGAGGTTGAGTTTCATCATCTGAAGCTTGTTGGCAACAGAAAGGCTGCCTTTACACCCTTTTGAGACCGAGGATTTTCGAGACCTTATGCCCATTGCAGTGCCCCAAGAGCCGATGGCCAGTCGTCACTCCTCCAAGAAAGGCGTGCCCGCGCTACCACAGCAGGTCGCACACAACCTCACCGATTCCTTGAGAAACTCTGTGTGTGACAGGGTGCATTTCACCACAGATACTTGGACCAGTAAGCATGGACAGGGGAGTTACATGTTGCTGACTGGGCACTGGGTAACTATGGTGAGAGATGGAGAAGGGTTTGCTGTACAAGTCTTGACGTCCCCACGACTTGTGTGTCAATCCTTCCTCTGTATGTACAAGTTCCTCCACTGCTTCTGCCTCCTCAACCTCGTGTGGGTCCTCCACCTCGGCCCAAACCCTGTGTGGTCAGGCCACCCTTCCTTGTAACTGCGCCCAAGGAATCCCACACACCTCCTTACTATGCTGGCAGCAGGCCATCAGGCGGTCAAATGTTTACTTTGAAATGTAGGGGAAATGTGAGAACCGCTGAGGAATTGTGGACGGTTAGCTCTGGAGAGTGAGACCGAGTTTCATCAATGGTTGTCTACACTCAACCAGCAGTCAGGGAAGGTCGGGTGCGACAATGATGCAAACCAGTCTGCGACCCTTCTTCAGGTCAATGTGACACACGTGCCTTGTATGGCTCACGTGTTGAACCTGGTTGTCCAGCAATTTTTAAAACACTATCCCGCCTACATGGCCTTCTGCAGAGGGCACGGTGTAACGCCTGCCTGGATCGACACACTCAGATGGGCTGTAAAGGATAGGCTAGAGGCAAGCCACTCACCAAGCTGGACACCCAAAACCCTGAAACCCTTTAACCCCTATACAGTGATTTGGAATTACACAGGGCCCAAGTTGATCAATACCTGTGGAAGGCTGCAGTTCCAGAGAATAGTAGTCATGCAGGGTCAAAAACATTAATTGAGGAAGAGGAACAGAATGGGATGGCCAGGACTTAATCAGAAAACAAGCAGAGGTGAAATGCGGATCGGCCAACGAGGTACATAAACAGCAAGCAGGAAAAGTAGTCAGGTAACAAGCACACAAACTCATAAAACTGAACTGGGGGTAACAGTAACAAGAGGTTCATACCTTTGTCTGGCAGTGGTCTGCAGACAGGAGGGGCCTAAAAAGGGTGTGGTGTCTTCCCATTGGTTGTAGCTGAATGATGGTACTTCATCTGTGAGATACCCACCACTTACATTCAGCCTGTGGTTCTGTATCTGTCAAGGTAACGCAACCCAGTGGGTAACCATAACCTGCGTCCTCCTGCGCCGCAGGCATCGACTCCTTTCCCATCATCAGCACTATGCACGAAAGGAACACGTTGTCACCTGGCGACCAGAATACAAATTGATTGAGTGGACTACGTTGGTGACTTAACAGCCGTGTGCGGCAATGATGCAAACCTGTCTGCGGCCCTTCGTCAGGGCAATGTGACACACGTGCCTTGTATGGCTCACGTGTTGAATCTGATTCTCCAGCAATTTTTAAAATACCATCCCGGCCTACATGGCCTCGTGCAGCGGGCACGCTGCTATGTGCTCACTTTCATCCTTCGCACCCAGCAGCTCAACAACTTTCATCGCTCCGGAAGTCTTAGGGTCTGGCGGTTAAACGCCGGAAATGCGATGTTCCGACACGCAGGAATTGGAATCTGCACATGTTGCAGCATCTGTGGCAGCACCGCAGAGCCCTGCTAAAATACGGTATGATGTATACCCTGGGCTAACTGGATCCAGAGGTGGTGCAGATCACGCTGCTGGAGTGGTGTCAGATCAAGAACCTATGCAGCCTTCTACACAGTTTACAAATGTCGACGAAGATGTTTAGCACTGGCGATGCCATTCTCAGCGTGACAATTCTGGTCATCTACAAGATGGAGCACACTGTAAGCATTATTCGGAGTCAGGTGTTGGTCCAAGAGGAAGGGGAGGAAGTACAGGAGGAGTCATATGCAGAAGGGATAATAAGATCTACAAGGTCCATACGGTGATAGGCACCTAGGCGGCAGTCATGGTGGGGGATAGGGATTAACAAGGGCGCATAGTATTAGCAAAAATTGTTGAGGAAGGTGCAGGAGCCCATGAAGAAATGGAGGACGAACTTGCTATGGGCATGGAAGACTCATCAGATGAGTGAGAGCTTGCTCACATTTAGGTTGTGCGAGGTTGGGGGGAGAGGGCAGTGGAAGGAGGCACGATTCTCACCTCTCTGCCACCAACACACCAAGGACTTGGTCCTCCTGGATACACAAGACACATGAGCACCTTCTTGCTGCACTACCTACAACATGACCCTCGGATTGTACGAATTCGAAGTAATGCTAACTACTGGGTTGCCACACTGTTAGATCCCCGGTACAAGACAAAATTTGGCGAAATAATTCCTGCCATAGAAAGGGACGCACGTATACAGGAGTATCTGCAGAAGGTGGTACGGATTCTTAGGTCTGCTTTTCCACTAAACACCAGTGCTGCACAGAGTGAATCTCAACGCTTTGTCATGGATAGGAGGAAATGGTCTTTTACTTGTCCACATCTGAGGGACCGAGGGCTGGCTGCTGTGCTGAGATGGCATTGAGTACGGTGTCCCTGCAGAGTTGCACTTTTGGTCATATACCAAATGAATTGAAAAAGGACAGATGCTGGTGGAAAGGGGAACAGGTGTGTTGGAAAGGGGAAAAAAGTTTTTGTCCGTGGGTTTGTTGGTTAAGCAAAAGTAACATTTAATGAAGAAACACAATCTGTTACGGTGGGACTGGCAGATTTTGGATAAGGTGGTATATACTATGTTACCGCTGTATAACGAAAATTAATAAGAAAAGAAAGAGAAAGGTATATATCCCCATCAGCAGTCAGTGTCCACCGTGCTCCCAGATGGAAAAGGAGAGGTTGGCAACTGGAAGGTTCGGTGGAGGATACAGAGCTGTGTGGCTATGAAACTAATAGTAGCCTGAACCGAGTTAGACGCCACTCGGATCTGGAGACTGGGAGCCCTCACAGGGTCCACACGCCCACCCAGCCCAGGAACTCCCTGTTAACATCACAGGGGCCATTGAGTACGCTGACCGTGTGCATTGGGGCCACACCTGTGGACAGCAGGCGCATCAGCAGCAGCAGGCCTGTTAATGCCACTGGGCTGCACAAGCAGGACTTGTAGGACAGGAGCTGGTCTTAACCGTTCTGTGTTACCAACTGTGGTGGCGGCCTGCATCGACGCCCTATCCCTGCCTACCTCTGGCCTAAAGCCGCAATGGGTTCAACACATGGAGGTGTGCTCTTTCGGAGCATAATAGAAGACTGCGCACCTCCTTGTTGGCTCCAGCCCGTTTTATAACCTGGGTCCGCCCCAAACCAGGGTGGACCACAATACACCTCCTGGAGACAAAAGCAGAGTGACACGTCATGAGTGGCATAACTAGCGTCCTATTTGGAACCGCAACTTCAATAATGACCTCATGGCTGCCACGACACAAACACCTCACCAGTCATCGTCTGACCATCAATAATGAGGTGACAAGTCATAGGGGCGGGCCTCTGCAAGCCATTTGGGAGTGGCCTGGCCACATTGTCAGGACACCTGATGCCCTGTGGTCTATATGGGCCCCCCACATCAGGGGCAGGGCCAAGGAGTTCATTACCGGACCTAGTCTCTGATGCAGTAAGTGCCTGAGCATGCTCAGTAGCATGAAATACAGTCTCTGAAAAAAGACTATCAGCTTTAGCATGGTGTCTAGGCACTAGAGATGAGCGAACCGGTCCCGGTTCGGCTCGAGGTCGGCTCGCCGAACGGAGGTCCCGTTCGAGTTCGGCTCGTCGAACGTTCGACGAACCGAACTCGAACTGCATAGGAAACAATGGCAGGCAATCACAAACACATAAAAACACCTAGAAAACACCCTCAAAGGTGTCCAAAAGGTGACAAACAACTCACAACACAACACAAACACATGGGAAAGTGACAAGGACATATACTCATGCGAAAACAAAAGAGCTAGACAAGGAAAAAGAGGAGGAGACACAGATATAGGCATGGCACGCCCTTCTAAAATCATGTAAAACACCACAAGGTGACTCCAAGCGGAGTTCTCTCTTTTTTCCAAAAATTGGGCCACACACACACCCACCCCTTCAGTGGCAGCACTTGTGCCCCAGTTGTACACTTCACAGCTAGATTTGCATCAAGCACATTCAAAAATATGCCATCCTTAACCATCCCCAGGATGACACCGGGGTAGGTAGCTAAGTCTTTCCTGATTCCAGCTCTGTTCATCTTGGCTCCTTTTTAAAAACACTGTAAGCAAGGGTTACTCCAAGCGGAGTCTCCCTTTTTTCCAAAAATTGGGCCCCACACACACTCACCCCTTCAGTGGCAGCAGTTATGCCCCAGTTGTACACTTCACAGCTAGATTTGCATCAAGCACATTCAAAAATACACCATCCTTAACCGTCCCCAGGATGACACCGGGGTAGGTAGCTAAGTCTTTCCTGATCCCAGCTCTGTTCATCTTGGCTTCTTTTAAAAACACAGCAAGCAAGGGTTACTCCAAGCGGAGTCTCCCTTTTTTCCAAAAATTGGGCCCCACACACACCCACCCTTTCAGTGGCAGCAGTTGTGCCCCAGTTGTACAATTCACAGCTAGATTTGCATCAAGCACATTCAAAAATACGCCATAATTAACCGTCCCCAGGATGACACCAGGGTAGGTAGCAAAGTCTTTCCTGATCCCAGCTCTGTTCATCTTGGCTTCTTTTAAAAACAATGTAAGCAAGGGTTACTCCAAGCGGAGTCTCCCTTTTTTCCAAAAATTGGGCCACACAGACACCCCATCAGTGGCAGCACTTGTGCCCTAGTTGCAAACAGGATGTTTTGATTTGCATCAAGCACATTGAAAATCCACAAGCATTTACTCTCCCCAGGATGACACAGGGGTAGTAAATTCCTTCTGGATCCATGACTTGTTCATTTTGATGAACGTTAGTCTGTCCACATTGTCACTGGACAGACGCGTGCGCTTATCTGTCAGCACACACCCAGCAGCACTGAAGACACGTTCAGAGACAACGCTGGCAGCTGGACACGACAAAATCTCCAAGGCGTAACTGGAGAGCTCTGGCCATTTTTCTAGATTTGAAGCCCAAAAGGAGCAAGGCTCCATTTGCAAAGTCATGGCATCGATGTTCATTTGGAGATACTCCTGTATCATCCTCTCAAGCCGTTGACTATGTGTCAGACTTGTTGTCTCTGGTGGCCTTGCAAAAGAGGGTCTAAAAAAATTATGAAAAGATTCCATAAAATTGCTGTTACCAGCACCAGATACGGTCCTACTGGTACGGGTAGACTGTTGAAGATGACGAGACCGTCCCATGTTTGTCAAGTTACAACTGGGAGATTCACTCCCTGCACCTGCACGGTTGTTTGGTGGAAAAGCCGAGCTAAGATCGAGTAACAGCTTCTGCTGATACTCCTGCATACGTGCGTCCCTTTCTATGGCTGGAATTATGTCACAAAATTTGGACTTGTACCGGGGATCTAATAGTGTGGCAATCCAGTAGTCATCATCACTTCTAATTTTGACAATACGAGGGTCATGTTGGAGGTAGTGCAACAAGAAGGCACTCATGTGTCTTGCGCAGCCATGCGGACCAAGTCCACGCTGTGTTTGTGGCATAGAGGTGCTACCCGTTCTTTCTTCCTCTGACATCTCCCCCCAACCTCTTTCAACTGAAATTTGACCAAGTTCTCCCTCATCCGCTGAGTCTTCCATGTCCATGGACAGTTCGTCCTCCATTTCTTCATGTTCTCCTGCACCTTCCTCAACATTTCGCCTGCTACTATGCGCCCTTGTTGATCCCTGTCCCCCATGGTCCCATGCCTGCTGCGTTGGTGATGATGAACGTCTGGACCTTGGTGATGTTGTTGTCCCTTGCGCATATGAATCCTCCTGTAGTTCCTCCCCTTCCTGTTGTCCCACCCCCTGACTCCGAATAGTGTTTAGCGTGTGCTCCAGCATGTAAATGACTGGAATCGTCATGCTGATAATGGCATTGTCAGCACTAAACATATTCGTCGCCATGTCGAAACTGTGCAGAAGGGTGCATAGGTCCTTGATCTGAGACCACTCCATCAGGGTGATCTGACCCACCTCTGCATCTCGTTGGCCCAGGCTATACGTCATGACGTATTGCACCAGGGCTCGGCGGTGCTGCCACAGTCGCTGTAACATGTGGAGAGTTGAATTCCAGCGTGTCGCCACATCGCATTTCAGGCGATGAACCGGCAGGCCGAAAGACTTCTGGAGCGATGCAAGTCGCTCAGCTGCGGCGCTTGAATGGCGGAAGTGAGCAGACAGTTTTCGTGCCCTGTTCAGAAGGCCATCTAGGCCGGGATAGTGTGTTAAAAATTGCTGGACGACAAGGTTCAACACGTGAGCCATACACGGCACGTGTGTCACCTTGCCCAGGCGAAGGGCCGCACCCAGGTTTGCAGCATTGTCGCACACGGCCTTACCAGGCTGCAGGTTGAGTGGAGACAACCATTTATTAAACTCGGACCGCAGAGCTGACCACAACTCCTCAGCTGTGTGACTCTTATTCCCAAGACATGTCAAGCTAAAGACCGCCTGATTCCGTTGCGCTCTGCTGCCAGCATAGTAATGAGGGGTGCGTGATTCCTTCTGCGCAGTGAGAACGCTGGTGGCCTGACCAGGCAGGCTTGGGGCGGAGGTGGAGGACCCAGATGAGGTGGAGGATGCAGAAGCAGTGGCGGAACTTGGAAAGACAGAGGATTGACACACAAGTCGTGGGGACGGCAAGACTTGTGCAGCAGACCCTTCACCATCTATCACCATAGTTACCCAGTGCCCAGTCAGCGACATGTAACGTCCCTGTCCATGCTTACTGGTCCAAGTATCGGTGGTGAAATGCACCCGTTCACACACAGAGTTTCTCAAGGAAGCGGTGATGTTGTGTGCGACATGCTGGTGTAGCGCGGGCACACCTTTCTTAGAGAAGTAGTGGCGACTAGGCATCTAGTACTGGGGCACAGCGACAGACATAAGGTCTCTAAAATCCTGTGTGTCCACTAGGCGGAAAGGCAGCATTTCGGTAGCCAACAGCTTACAGAGGGATAGAGTCAACCTCTTAGCTTTGTCATGGGTCGCAGGAAGTGGCCTTTTATTTGACCACATCTGAGGGACAGAGATCTGGCTGCTGTGTGTAGACGGTGTTGAGTAGGGTGTCCCTGGAAAAATGCAGGTTTGTGAGGAAAGTGCAGGCGGAGACATGATGTTGCCTTCATCCAACGTTGGTGCTATCGATGTCTGAGAGAGCTGTACACACTCACTTGTTTCCCCTTCCAAACCAACTGATGACCTACCAAGCAAAGTGCCTGTTGCGGTTACAGTGGTGGAAGTTGTGCGTGGAAAACCAGGTGTGACAGCTGTCCCCACAGTCCTAGAAGATGAAGAGCGCGCGGATGCACTGGAAGGGGCAGGCCGTGGATGGTTCGCTCCGCTAGACCGCATTGCAGCACAGTGAGCTTCCCACCGGGACCTATGATATTTATTCATGTGACGATTCATGGAAGAAGTTGTCAAACTGCTGAGGTTTTGACCTCTACTAAGAGAACCATGACAAATTTTACAGATCACATAATTTGGGTGATCTTTTTCTATGTCAAAAAAGGACCAGGCTAGGCAAGGCTTAGAGGCCATGCGACCTGTTGATCCACCCCGAATAATGCTCAGAGGCAGAGTGGTGGCTGAGGATGCAGTTGTAGACGTGCTACCAGTGCTCCAACTCTGTCCAGGAAGGCGCAAGGTAACTTCGTCGTCGGTTGCATCCTCCTCCACCGCCTCTGTTGACCTCCTCGAGTGCCTGACTGGGGGTTGACAGTAAGTGGGATCTAGAACTTCATCATCAATTGTTGTGTTTGCACTCCCCTCCCCCTCAGACCGAGCCTCTTTTTGCCCTGACTGAATATTTAAGTTGTCATCCCAATCGGGTATCTGCGTCTCATCTTCATCAGTATGTTCCTCATTGTCTATAACCACAGGTGTTACAGTTAGTGACAAAGGGTCAACATTATGCTCAGAAACTTGGTCCTCACGGCCTGAATCAGAGTCACAAAGGTTCTGGGCATCACTGCAGACCATTTCCTGTTCTGTACTCACTGTAGCTTGGGAGCAGACCTCTGATTCCCAGGCTATAGTGTGACTGAACAGCTCTGCAGACTCAGCCATCTCAGTTCCACCATACTGTGCAGGGCTGATGGAGACTTCAGAGCTGGGAGAAAGCAAGTTTGATTGGGATGACAACTCAGAGGACTGGTGTTTTTTGGATGCGGTACTTGAAGTGGCTGAGAGGGCACTTGTTGGACCACTTGAGATCCATTCAAGCATTTTCCTTTTTTGGCCATCATCTACCTTTGTTCGTGTCCGTAAAAAAGGAAGCACATCGGATTGTCCACGGTAAGTAGTAGACATCTTACTTTTGCTGGTAGATGGTCTATCTTCAGCAGATGATAATGGAGCTTTGCCACCTTCCCCACAGACAAAACCTTTTTTTTCCTTTTCCACCACGCCTCTTCCCCTTTCCACCAGCATCTGTCATTTTGCCACTCATGTTGATTGCGACAAGATTGTGCACTTAAAATGTGGTAGTAAAAATTGAGAGATGGTGTAGATTGCAGCGGTGGTCTAGCTTTATTAACAGCAGAATAATGAAGAATAAATATCCCTGACAATGCAACTACGGCCCTTAAACTGGCAGCATCAATTGCTAGTATAATGGCTTAGTTATAATGAGTTGGAGTGTGCAATGCAGGTAGAGGTGCTGCAAATGTCTTTGCACTAGTGGGACTATACAATAGTCCAATAGCCACGTTTAGGATGCCACTAGGTACATTGAGTGTTTGCTAGTATAATGGCTTAGTTATAATGAGTTGGAGTGTGCAATGCAGGTAGAGGTGCTGCAAATGTCTTTGCACTAGTGTGACTAGACAAAAGTCCAATAGCCACGTTTAGGATGCCACTAGGTACACTGAGTGTTTGCTAGTATAATGGCTTAGTTATAATGAGTTGGAGTGTGCAATGCAGGTAGAGGTGCTGCAAATGTCTTTGCACTAGTGGGACTATACAATAGTCCAATAGCCACGTTTAGGATGCCACTAGGTACACTGAGTGTTTGCTAGTATAATGGCTTAGTTATAATGAGTTGGAGTGTGCAATGCAGGTAGAGGTGCTGCAAATGTGTTTGCACTAGTGGGACTATAGCAAAGTCCAATAGCCATGTTTAGGATGCCACTAGGTACACTGTGTGTTTGCTAGTATAATGGCTTAGTTATAATGAGTTGGAGTGTGCAATGCAGGCAGAGGTGCTGCAAATGTCTTTGCACTAGTGGGACTATAGCAAAGTCCAATAGCCACGTTTAGGATGCCACTAGGTACACTGAGTGTTTGCTTGTATAATGGCTTAGTTATAATGAGTTGGAGTGTGCAATGCCGGTAGAGGTGCTGCAAATGTCTTTGCACTAGTGTGACTAGACAAAAGTCCAATAGCCACGTTTAGGATGCCACTAGGTACACTGAGTGTTTGCTAGTATAATGGCTTAGTTATAATGAGTTGGAGTGTGCAATGCCGGTAGAGGTGCTGCAAATGTCTTTGCACTAGTGTGACTAGACAAAAGTCCAATAGCCACGTTTAGGATGCCACTAGGTACACTGAGTGTTTGCTAGTATAATGGCTTAGTTATAATGAGTTGGAGTGTGCAGAGGACAGGAGGGTACAGTGCCAGGATTGTGGGGCTCTGGGTAGAGGAAAGGAAGCCTGCCTTTCTATTCCCTCCTAATGGGGAAATGCAGCGACGAAACCCTGACCTTAGCTACACAGACGCTGTCGCTGTTTTCAGGACCTGTCACCTATGGCTCTGACCCTGCCTGTACGAGCCCTTAAAAGGACTGATAGATAGTGCTATCCCTATGCTGTCCAGCGTATCCAGTATCGGCGATAGGAGAAAGGACGGAGCTGCGCTAGTGATGTCTGACACCAAGGACGCAGAAGAGATAATGGCGTCCGGACGGGCAGATACTCGTTTTTATAATGCAGGGACATGTGACATGGACATCCTATCACACATGCCGTTGCTTCTCTGGCTAAAAGTCCACTTAGCTGTGTGTGTGTCTGGGATTGGCTGACATGCTGGACCGCCCCACAAGACGCGCGCGCTTAGGGAAGGAAGACAAGGAAAAAAAAAAATATATTATTATTATTATATATTATTATATTATACAAACAGCAGTGATCTGAAGGCGCTGTTCCCGCACACTATACACTGAAATGTCATAATAGTGTGAGTCACAGAGTGACTTACACTATTACAGCGGAAAGCCAGCTAGGAATTAGCTGTTTTTTTGCTGCTAGAACCGTTCTCGAACGTTTCTAGAACTATCGAGCTTTTGCAAAAAGCTCGAGTTCTAGTTCGATCTAGAACAGGCCCCAAAATCACTCGAACCTAGAACTGGAGAACATCGAACCGCGAACCACGCTCAACTCTACTAGGCACAAAACAGGACTTAGACCCGGCACGGAATGCAAGTACCTGTGCAAAGAGGCTTTTCGCACTAAGTGTGGGAGCATGCGCTGTATCCCGAAATGAAGACTTAGCCTCAGGAATGGCACAGTCAGGCTGAGCATACTCACTAGGCGAAACACTGTAGTTAGGCTGCATCTGGGGTAAATCGGCACACGCATGCGCACTAGCTGCCTCTCCACACTTACACGTGGAGGAGAAATTGCTCTTCGGGTGTGGACTTGGAGATGCTGTCTATGAACAGAAGGAAAAGCTAAAGGAAGCCTCACTTTCTATCCCTCCGAATTATCAAATGCAGCAAGGAATTCCCTGAGTTTGCTATAAAATTAGCGTAGCAAAGTGTGCATGAGGGTGTCATGCAGAGGTGCTGCAAATAGATTTGCACCAGTGGGACACTAATGGAAGTCCAACAGTCACTTCTTGTATGCCACTAAATTGCAGTATTTTTTGCTATCATTATAACTTATTAAAAACAGAGCAGGAGGGTGTCCTGCACAGGTGCTGCACATAGATTTGCACCAGTGGGGCACTAATGGAGTACAACAGCCACTTCTTGTATGCCACTAAGTTTACTCAATTTTTGGTATTATAATGTCTTAGTAAGTAACAATGAGTTTGAGTGTGCAATGTAGGCAGAGGTGCTGCAAATATCTGTGCACTACTGGTACTATACATAAGTCCAATAGCCACGTTTAGGATGCCACTAAGTTTCCTCAGTGTTTGCTAGTATAATGGCTTAGTTATAATGAGTTGAAGTGTGCAATGCAGGCAGACGTGCTGCAAATATCTTTGCACTACTGGGACTATACAGCAGTCCAACAGCCACGTTTAGGATGCCACTAAGTTCACTCAGTGTTTGCTAGTATAATGGCTTAGTAACAATGAGTTGGAGTGTGCAAAGGGCAGGAGGGTACAGTGGCAGGGTTGTGGGTCTCTGGGTAGAGGAAAGGAAGCCTGCCTTTCTATCCCTCCTAATGGGGAAATGCAGCGAGGAAATCCCTGACCTTAGCTACACAGACGCTGTCATCTTGTGTAGCTGTTAAACTCTGTTTTCAGGACCTGTCACCTATGGCTCTGACCCTGCCGGTACGAGCCCTTAAAAGGACTGATAGAAAGTGCTATCCCTAAGCTGTCCAGCGCTGTGTATGGAGCGTATACAGCTGTATCGGCGATAGGAGCTGCGCCAGTGATTACTGACACCAAGGACGCAGAAGGCAGATAATGGCGTGCTGGAGGAAAATGTCCGGTTTTATAATGCAGGGACATGTGACATGGACATCCTATCACACATGCCGTTGCTTCTTTGGATAAAAGTCCATTTAGCTGTGTGTGTGTTTGGGATTGGCTGACATGCTGGCCCTCCCCACTACACGCGCGCGCTTAGGGAAGGAAGACAAGGAAAAAAAAAAAAAAAATGGCGATCGCCATTATCCATACAGCAGTGATCTGAATGCGCTGTTCCCGCATACTATACACTGAAATGTCATAATAGTGTGAGTCACAGAGTGACTTACACTATTACAGCGGAAAGCCAGCTAGGAATTAGCTGTTTTTTTTGCTGCTAGAACCATTCTCGAACGTATCTAGAACTATCGAGCTTTAGCAAAAAGCTCGAGTTCTAGTTCGATCTAGAACAGCCCCCAAAATCACTCGAGCCGCGAACTGGAGAACCACGAACCGCGAACCGCGCTCAACTCTACTTGAGTGTCCTATCTGATAATGTCCTTTATCAGGATCTCATTTCAATTATATAGTTTTCAGGGATATTTGTATCTTCCTATTTATTGTAGCCTATTTGGTACTATTTCCATGGTCATTTTCTGTTTTTGTCATTTTGTTTTTAACTCCTCTTCTTCCGAGAGCAACAACTTTTTTTTTTTTTTTTCTATCTAGCAATATCAGGTCTTTTTTTGTGAGACGAGATTTACCTTTGAATAACGCCATTCATTTTACCATATAGTAAAATTATTTTCCCATGATTAAGCAAAGTACTCTTAGAGCGAAATGTACGTGGGAGGTCGGGGGTCATCTTCACGGAGACTAGCTTTCACCTGGCACTTATTCCTACACTGGCATTTTATAAGGTATTGATCTGCGCAACCTCTGTGTCCGCAAAATATATTTTTTAGCCTGATCCTTTGTTGCTCTCAGTCTGGGGACACACCCACGCTGGAGGTATATTAGGCAGTAGGCAGTATCTATTTCCTGTGCCGGGCTATGTGCTATACTTATAAACACCCATCTTTAAATCCGTATTCCATTTTTTATTATATGCACAATTTGTGTTTTGCATTGTATACTTTGGTTATGGTATTTCTGTGTCTTTATCTATTCATGTTTTTATAGGTTCCTTGGAAGCTTGTTTTGTATCACAACGAATAAAGAATTTTTGCATATACGGTTGACTGCTTAAAGCTTCGTTTTTTTTTCTTTCTTGGTTTAAACTATTTATGTTGTGGTCTAAGGTATTGCTCCCATCTGTATGGTTAGCAGACCTTATATAGATATTACAATCTGCCACAAGCTTATTGTTTTTCTAATTTTACCATATAGTGTACTGGAAAATAGGAAAAAAATATCCAAATGTGGTGAAACTGCAAAAAAAAAAGTGAAATTGCACGATTGTTTTGGGTTTGTTTTTATTCATCATATTCACTATATGGTAAAACTGGCCTGGCAGTATGACTCTCCAGTTCAGTACAGGTGTGTAAATACCAAAAACTTGTGTGTGTGTGTATGTACATATACCGTATATGTAAAGCACTGTGGAATTAATAGCGCTATATAAATGAATAAATATTATTATTATTATATATAAAAATATAAATATATATATATATATATCTAATATATAAAGCTGAATGTGTGTGTGTGTGTATGTGTGTATGTCCGGGATTGGCATCTGCACCGTCGCAGCTACAGCCACAAAATTTTGCACACTCACACGTCTGGACCCCGAGAGCGTCATAGGCTATGTTTTGAGGGGAAATTTTAACCCCGCGCTTTAGTTATTCGCCAAAAAACCTGCCTCCATTAAAGCGAATGGAGCTGGGAGCCACAGTGCAGCCAGAACTTCAGAAGAATGCGCAGCCACGCCCTTATATGGAATGTTGGCGTGTCACAATGCAGCCAGGGAAAGAGACAGACACAGACAGGGAAAGAGGCAGACACAGACACGGTAAGAGACAGACATAGACAGGGTAAGAGACAGACACAAAGAGACAGACACAGACAAAGAGACAGACTGACAGGGAAAGAGACAGAGACAGACACAGGGAAACAGACAAACAGGGAAAGAAAGGGAAAGAGACAGACAGGGTAAAAGACAGACAAAGACAGGTAAAGAGACAAAGAGACAGACATAGGGAAAGAGACAGACAGGGAAAGAGAGGGAAAGAGACAGACAGGGAAAGAGAGGGAAAGAGACAGACAGGGAAAGAGACAGACAGGGAAAGTGACAGAGATAGACAGACAGGGAAAGAGATAGATAGACAGGGAAAGGGATAGATAGACAGACGGAGACAGAGACAGTCAGAGACACAGGGAAAGAGACAGACAGACAAAGAGATAGAGAGAGAAACAGAGAGATATATACAGAGGGGGAGACAGACAGAGAATGGGAGAGAAACAGAGAGACAGTTACTATCCCGGGCGTTAATACATTCTATTTATACATTCTATCCCGGGAATGTTAATACATTCTATTTTGTTAACAACAGTCATTAACCCGGGCGAAGCCGGGTAGTACAGCTAGTTTATTAATAAATGTAAAAACTTCTGAAATACTTATAACTAGAGATGAGCGAACCGGTCCCGGTTCGGCTCGAGGTCGGTTCGTCGAACGGAGGTCCCGTTCGAGTTCGGTTCGTCGAACGTTCGACGAACCGAACTCGAAGCGCATGGGAAACAATGGCAGGCATTCACAAACACATAAAAACACCTAGAAAACACCCTCAAAGGTGTCCAAAAGGTGACAAACAACTCACAACACAACACAAACACATGGGAAAGTGACAAGGACATATACTCATGCGAAAATAAAAGAGCAGGACAAGGAAAAAGAGGAGGACACACAGATATAGGCATGGCACGCCCTTCTAAAATCATGTAAAACACCGCAAGGTGACTCCAAGCAGAGTCTCCCTTTTTTCCAAAAATTGGGCCACACACACACCCACCCTTTCAGTGGCAGCAGTTGTGCCCCAGTTGTACACTTCACAGCTAGATTTGCATCAAGCACATTCAAAAATACGCCATAATTAACCGTCCCCAGGATGACACCGGGGTAGGTAGCAAAGTCTTTCCTGATCCCAGCTCTGTTCATCTTGGATCATTTTAAAAAAACACAGCAATCAAGGGTTACTCCAAGCGGAGTCTCCCTTTTTTTCCAAAAATTGGGCCACACACACACCCACCCCTTCAGTGGCAGCAATTGTGCCCCAGTTGTACACTTCACAGCTAGATTTGCATCAAGCACATTCAAAAATCCGCCATAATTAACCGTCCCCAGCATGACACCGGGGTAGGTAGCAAAGTCTTTGCTGAACCATGACTTGTTCATCTTGGCTCCTTTTAAAAAACACAGCAAGCAAGGGTTACTCCAAGTGGAGTCTCCCTTTTTCCAAAAATTGGGCCACACAGACACCCCATCAGTGGCAGCACTTGTGCCCTAGTTGCAAACAGGATGTTTTGATTTGCATCAAGCACATTCCAAATCCACAAGCATTTACTCTCCCCAGGATGACACAGGGGTAGTAAATTCCTTGTGGATCCATGACTTGTTCATTTTGATGAACGTCATTCTGTCCACATTGTCACTGGACAGACGCGTGCGCTTATCTGTCAGCACACACCCAGCAGCACTGAAGACACGTTCAGAGACAACGCTGGCAGCTGGACATGACAAAATCTCCAAGGCGTAAGTTGAGAGCTCTGGCCATTTTTCAAGATTTGAAGCCCAATATGAGCAAGGCTCCATTTGCAAAGTCATGGCATCGATGTTCATTTGGAGATACTCCTGTATCATCCTCTCCAGCCGTTGACTATGTGTCAGACTTGTTGTCTCTGGTGGCCTTGCAAAGGACGGTCTAAAAAAATTATGAAAAGATTCCATAAAATTGCTGTTACCAGCACCAGATACGGTGCTACTGGTATGGGTAGACTGTTGAAGATGACGAGACCGTCCCATGTTTGTCAAGTTACAACTGGGAGATTCACTCCCTGCACCTGCACGGTTGTTTGGTGGAAAAGCCGAGCTAAGATCGAGTAACAGCTTCTGCTGATACTCCTGCATACGTGCGTCCCTTTCTATGGCTGGAATTATGTCACAAAATTTGGACTTGTACCGGGGATCCAATAGTGTGGCAAGCCAGTAGTCATCATCACTTCTAATTTTGACAATACGAGGGTCATGTTGGAGGTAGTGCAGCAAGAAGGCGCTCATGTGTCTTGCGCGGCCATGCGGACCAAGTCCACGCTGTGTTTGTGGCATAGAGGTGCTAACCATTCTTTCTTCCTCTGACATCTCCCCCCAACCTCTTTCAACTGAAATTTGACCAAGGTCTCCCTCATCCGCTGAGTCTTCCATGTCCATGGACAGTTCGTCCTCCATTTCTTCATGTTCTCCTGCACCTTCCTCAACATCTCGCCTGCTACCATGCGCCCTTGTTGATCCCTGTCCCCCATGGTCCCATGCCTGCCGCCTTGGTGATGATGAACGTCTGGACCTTGGTGATGTTGTTGTGTCTTGCGCATATGAATCCTCCTGTAGTTCCTCCCCTTCCTGTTGTCCCACCCCCTGACTCCCAATAGTGTTTAGTGTGTGCTCCAGCATGTAAATGACTGGAATTGTCATGCTGATAATGGCATTGTCAGCGCTAAACATATTCGTCGCCATGTCAAAACTCTGCAGAAGGGTGCATAGGTCCTTGATCTGAGACCACTCCATCAGGGTGATCTGCCCCACCTCTGCATCTCGTTGGCCCAGGCTATATGTCATGACGTATTGCACCAGGGCTCGACGGTGCTGCCACAGTCGCTGTAACATGTGGAGAGTCGAATTCCAGCGTGTCGGCACATCGCATTTCAGGCGATGAACCGGCAGGCCGAAAGACTTCTGGAGCGATGCAAGTCGCTCAGCTGCGGCGGTTGAACGGCGGAAGTGAGCAGACAGTTTTCGTGCCCTGGTCAGAAGGCCATCTAGCCCGGGATAGTGTGTTAAGAATTGCTGGACAACAAGGTTCAACACGTGAGCCATACACGGCACGTGTGTCACCTTGCCCAGGCGAAGGGCCGCACCCAGGTTTGCAGCATTGTCGCACACGGCCTTACCAGGCTGCAGGTTGAGTGGAGACAACCATTTATTAAACTCGGAACGCAGAGCTGACCACAACTCAGCCGCTGTGTGACTCCTATTCCCAAGACATGTCAAGCTAAAGACCGCCTGATGCCGTTGCGCTCTGCTGCCAGCATAGTAATGAGGGGTGCGTGATTCCTTCCGCGCAGTGAGAACGCTGGTGGCCTGACCAGGCAGGCTTGGGGCGGAAATGGAAGACACAGATGAGGTGGAGGAGGCAGAAGCAGTGGCAGAACTTGGACAGACAGAGGATTGACACACAAGTCGTGGGGACGGCAAGACTTGTGCAGCAGACCCTTCACCATCTATCACCATAGTTACCCAGTGCCCAGTCAGCGACATGTAACGTCCCTGTCCATGCTTACTGGTCCAAGTATCGGTGGTGAAATGCACCCGTTGACACACAGAGTTTCTCAAGGAAGCGGTGATGTTGTGTGCGACATGCTGGTGTAGCGCGGGCACACTCTTGTTAGAGAAGTAGTGGCGACTGGGCATCTGGTACTGGGGCACAGCGACAGACATAAGGTCTCTAAAATCCTGTGTGTCCACCAGGTGGAAAGGCAGCATTTCGGTAGCCAAGAGCTTACAGAGGGATAAAGTCAACCTCTTAGCTTTGTCATTGGTTGCAGGAAATGGCCTTTTATTTGTCCACATCTGAGGGACAGAGATCTGGCTGCTGTGTGTAGACGGTATTGAGTAGGGTGTCCCTGGAAAAATGCAGCTTTGTGAGGAAAGTGCAGGCAGAGACATGATGTCGCCTTCATCCAACGTTGGTGCTATCGATGTCTGAGAGAGCTGTACACACGCACTTGTTTCCCCTTCCAAACCAACTGACGACCTACCAAGCAAACTGCCTGTTGCGGTTACAGTGGTGGAAGTTGTGCGTGGAAAACCAGGTGTGACAGCTGTCCCCACAGTCCTAGAAGATGAAGAGCGTGCGGATGCACTGGAAGGGGCCGGCAGTGGATGGTTCGCTCCGCTAGACCGCATTGCAGCACGGTGAGCTTCCCACCGGGACATATGATATTTATTCATGTGACGATTCATGGAAGACGTTGTCAAACTGCTGAGGTTTTGACCTCTACTAAGAGAACCATGACAAATTTTACAGATCACATAATTTGGGCGATCTTTTGCTATGTCAAAAAAGGACCAGGCTAGGCAAGGCTTAGAGGGCATGCGACCTGTTGATCCACCCCGACTAGTGCTCAGAGGCAGAGTGGTGGCTGAGGATGCAGTTGTAGACGTGCTACCAGTACTCCGACTCTGTCCAGGAAGGCGCAAGGTAACTTCATCATTAGTTGCATCCTCCTCCACCACCTCTGTTGACCTCCTCGAGTGCCTGACTGTGGGTTGACAGTAGGTGGGATCTAGAACTTCCTCATCAATTGTTGTGTTTGCACTCCCCTCACCCTCAGACTGAGCCTCTTCTTGCCCTGACCGAATATTTAAGTTGTCATCCCAATCTGGTATCTGCGTCTCATCGTCATCAGTATGTTCCTCATTGTCTATAACAACAGGTGTTACAGTTGGTGAAAAAGGGTCAACATTATGCTCAGAAACTTGGTCCTCACGGCCTGATTCAGAGTCACAAAGGTTCTGGGCATCACTGCAGACCATTTCCTGTTCTGTACTCACTGTATCTTGGGAGCAGACCTCTGATTCCCAGGCTATAGTGTGACTGAACAGCTCTGCAGACTCAGCCATCTCAGTTCCACCATACTGTGCAGGGCGGATGGAGACTTCAGAGCTGGGAGAAAGCAAGTTTGATTGGGATGACAACTCAGAGGACTGGTGTTTTTTGGATGCGGTAGTTGAGGTGGCGGAGAGGGCACTTGTTGGACCACTTGAGATCCATTCAAGCATTTTCCTTTTTTGGCCATCATCTACCTTTGTTCCAGTTGTCCGTGTCCGTAAAAAAGGGAGCACATCGGATTGTCCACGGTAAGTAGTAGACATCTTACTTTTGCTGGTAGATGGTCTATCTTCAGCAGATGTTAATGGAGCTTTGCCACCTTCCCCACGGACAAACCCTTTTTTTCCTTTTCCAACACGCCTCTTACCCTTTCCACCAGCATCTGTCATTTTGCCACTCATTTTGATTGCGACAAGATTGTGCACTTAAAAATTGGTAGTAAAAATTGAGAGGTGGTGTAGATTGCAGCGGTGGTCTAGCTTTATTAACAGCAGAATAAACAACAATAACTATCTCTGACAATGCAACTACGGCCCTTAAACTGGCAGCAGTGTTTGCTAGTATAATGGCTTAGCTACAATGAGTTTGAGTGTGCAATGCAGGCAGACGTGCTGCAAATATCTTTGCACTAGTGGGACTATACAGAAGTCCAACAGCCACGTTTAGGATGCCACTAGGTACACTCAGTGTTTGCTAGTATAATGGCTTAGTAACAATGAGTTGGAGTGTGCAATGCAGGCAGAGGTGCTGCAAATATCTTTGCACTAGTGGGACTATACAGAAGTCCAATAGGCACGTTTAGGATGCCACTAGTTTCACTCAGTGTTTGCTAGTATAATGGCTTAGCTACAATGAATTTGAGTGTGCAATGCAGGTAGAGGTGCTGCAAATATCTTTGCACTAGTGGAACTATACAGAAGTATAATAGCCACGTTTAGGATGCCACTAGGTACACTCAGTGTTTGCTAGTATAATGGCTTAACTACAATGAGTTTGAGTGTGCAATGCAGGAAGACGTGCTGCAAATATCTTTGCACTAGTGGGACTATACAGAAGTCCAATAGCCACGTTTAGGATGCCACTAGGTACACTCAGTGTTTGCTAGTATAATGGCTTAGTAACAATGAGTTGGAGTGTGCACAGGACAGGAGGGTACAGTGGCAGGGTTGTGGGTCTCTGGGTAGAGGAAAGGAAGCCTGCCTTTCTATCCCTCCTAATGGGGAAATGCAGCGAGGAAATCCCTGACCTTATCTACACAGACGCAGTCATCTTGTGTAGCTGTTAAACTCTGTTTTCAGGACCTGTCACCTATGGCTCTGACCCTGCCGGTACGAGCCCTTAAAAGGACTGATAGAAAGTGCTATCCCTAAGCTGTCCAGCGCTGTGTATGGAGCGCATACAGCAGTATCGGCGATAGGACTCAGGACGGAGCTGCGCCAGTGATGTCTGACACCAAGGACGCAGAAGGCAGATAATGGCGTGCTGGAGGAAAATGTCCGTTTTTATAATGCAGGGACATGTGACATGGACATCCTATCACACATGCCGTTGCTTCTCTGGCTAAAAGTCCACTTAGCTGTGTGTGTGTCTGGGATTGGCTGACATGCTGGCCCTCCCCACTACACGCATGCGCTTAGGGAAGGAAGACAAGGGAAAAAAAAAAAAAATGGCGATCGCCATTATCCATACAGCAGTGATCTGAATGCGCTGTTCCCGCATACTATACACTGAAATGTCATAATAGTGTGAGGCACAGAGTGACTTACACTATTACAGCGGAAAGCCAGCTAGGAATTAGCTGGTTTTTTTTGCTGCTAGAACCGTTCTCGAACGTATCTAGAACTATCGAGCTTTTGCAAAAAGCTCGAGTTCTAGTTCGATCTAGAACAGCCCCCAAAATCACTCGAGCCTCAAACTGGAGAACCTCGAACCGCGAACCGCGCTCAACTCTACTTATAACTGTACTTCTGTAACCAGAAACATTGACAAAGGACTAAAAACACTGAAGCCACAAACTGTGAAAACCCAAATTAGTCAGTTTAAAACTTTTCCCAACGTATATTGTAAAGTTATCATAAACAACCATTCACTAGAGTGAGGCCAAATTTGTGTTCTGCCAGCCTCATCTGGCCCGACATCCACTGCCAGAATGTGTGACCATAGAGGAAAGTGTAGTAGCCAACTCTTTACTATCCAGGAGACTGCACTGAAGCGTAGGCCATGGGGTCGGGCCATAGGGTGTAAAGATGCCCCGACATCCATCACGGGTGTGCCCCCCGTCGGCCCCGCACCTGTGGACAGTGCCAGAGATATGGATTTATTATTTACCGCCAATGTTTTTGTTCCTTACAAAGGGGTGTGGGTCACAACATCCTCTGGGTCCTGTCTTCAGGCTGCTCTGCATTATTACCCTCTGAGCTCCGCCCACTTGGCAAAGACCATAACAATTAACACTGAATAAAAAGGCGAACAGAATACTTAGGAGCAGTGGGAATAAATTGGCCACTTCTGACCTGGTGACCGGTGATATATATATACATACACATATATATATATATATATATGTCTTTTTTTTAATTAAACTGTTAAAGTGGTGAATAAAAATTCAGAAGTTTGTAAAAAAATTGCCTTTGGTACTATTGGAACTGTAATAATTTTTATTTTTCGGCTTCTGAAACTCAGTAAGGGTTTATTTTTTGTGCCCTAAGCCGACGTTTTAACTGATCCCATTTTTGGGTAGATGCGATGTTTTGATCGTCTCTTATTTTATTTTATTGCGATGTTGAGGAGGTAAAAAAAATTCTGATGTTTTCAATATTTTTTTCTTCAAGCTGTTAACAATCGGATTAATTTATTTTATCCTTTGCTGGATCAGGCATTTCTAAATGCAGCAATACCAAATATGTTTATTTTTTTAAATTGTTTTATTTTCAATGGGGCAAACGAAAGGTGATTTGAACTTATGTGTTTTTTTTCCGTTTTTTCATATTTCTTTTTACAGTTTATACTACTACCTTTAGGGGACTTCAAGCTGTTATCATCCGATTGCATGTTCTGTACAGAGCAGGGCGTCAGCCTCAGCATCGCTCTGTACAGCAAAGGTCACAATCTCCTGTAAACAGTGTCTGACTGGCTACCGGAGAAACCACCAGTAATGCCAGTCCTGGCTGCAGTTGCCTGCATTGAACTCTGGAACTCTCACCTGATCTCCGGAGTGCAGCCTGGACTGAACAGCGGGTTTGCAGGACTGAACCGCGATTCCCCGGCGATTGCAGTTCAGTTCATGACAGCTGCGGACAGGCTGGGCTGAACTCCGGAGCTCAGGTCCTGCAAGGACTGGTATTACTGGCAGTTTCTTCGGTAGCCAGTCCAACTCTGCCTGTGAATGTCGCTCACAGCTGGCGTTCACAGGAGGATCGTAATGACAGACATAGAGGTCATCAGCTAATCCCAAGCTGTCATGACAAGCCATCGGCACACCGTGAACACGTTATGGGACCACTGATGGGAGCGGGTAATGATGCACCTCCGTGCCGGCTCATGTTAAATCTCGCTGTTGGAGAAAGCATTGCTTTCATAACTTTTGAAACCCAGTTCAGATGCATCAGAAAATGTATGTGTGGATTTTAGGGTGTACTACGCAAAAATGACTTGTGTCACCCAGGCCTCATTTTCGTTTTTCATCAGAGAGCTGGATTTCGTTTTTATCCATTTTGGCCATTTATTTGGAATCTATGTTTCCAAAAGTAAAAAAAAAAAAAAATAAAATAAATATATTTTCCAAACTTCTCTTATCCATTAGATTATGTGCACACATTGATTGTTTGCAAAATATTTATATGCACCAAAACCCAAAGTTTTAGCAGGAAGAACTCTGGAAAATATGCACATTTTTGTTGCTTCTTTACTTGCATTTTTGACGACTTTTTAATTACATGTTTTCCCTTTTGTTAAAATTGCTGCAAAATTCTGTGAAAACGCTGAAGGCACTGACATGCTGCAGATGTGAAAAATAAATGGTTCTGTGACGCCCTGGGCAAGCCAGGGGTCACAGGTCATTACACCACCACACCCTACACCCCAGTTAGGAACATCACAGCTAACCACAAAATCCTTGTTGCCTTCCTCCAGAGGCTGATGTTCACACCAGGGGGTGGACCAGGCAGTTGGCTCCGCCCACCGAGGAGTTCACAGCTCTGGAGGCGGGAAGAACCAGGCAGATCAGTTCAGGAGTCAGCTCAGGGAAGAGCTAGAGTGAGGAGTAAACAGCTAAGATGAGTTAAGGAAGTAAAGTGGTAAGGGAGGAGTAAGAGAAGCTGAAGGAAGGTGAAAGGTGACAGAAAGAAAGCCTGAAGTGAGTCCAGCTGTGTGCAGGATAGGGTCAGCAAGGTCAGCAGACGACGGTGACTGTCTGGAGAGGTGACTGTTCGGGAGTTCCTGGAAGGACCGCGGACGGGTGGTGACCCGGCGGTCTGGAGCAGCGTGCAAAGGACAGTCAGCACCAGGGCAGGGGCCTCTCGGACCCCGGCAAGGCTAGGAGTCACCAAATTTGCCGAATCCGTCAGTGAAGGGGACGTAGATCCCCCAACAACCAAGTCCCGATTGAAGGCAACAGCTCAACCATTACAGTAGAGACACCGCCAGGGCACCAGTTTCTAAGGGCCAGCGCCTGCGGGCAAAGAGTAGAGCTCCTCCGGTCCAGCTTGAAGCCGGGGAGCGGGTTACCGGTGGGGACCCATCGCTACCAACACACGAACATTAGGTGCAGGACAAAGGGACATCACCGTCACCTTCTGGGGACCGCAAGTGCAGCCGTCCGTGGGAACCGTCTTTCCAGCCGTGTGGTTTACCGTAAAACTGTGTCAACGTCTCAGGCTGAGTGAGTACCACAGTGCCGCAAGGCACAGCGCTGCCCCGCGTCCCCGCACCCACCAGGCCCTGCATCCCACATCTCATCACCGGACCCCGGGATCACCAACCCCTACCCACGGAGGGGCAACACAACAACTCGCTGCTATATACCATCACTCCTAGGACCCCCATATAGAGCAGCGGTGGTGAAATCACCACAACCGTGGGTGGCGTCACGGACAATATCCCAACACCCAAATCCCCTTTCACTCACGGGCGAGGAGCGCCGCTCGAGAACCCCCGGGATCCGGCCCACAGCTCGAGCCACCACTGAGCAGCAGCAGCCGGACCCGAGCAGAGGGGTGAGCGCAGTGCTGACACCCTCCTCCCCGCCCGCGACAACTTGGCGTCATGAACAGGATCTTACCGCTCTGCCGTTGGGTAGAGGTGCGCCTTGTTACCGCCGGAGGCATCCGGCTGAAAAATTTCAGAAGCCGCCATCTTTGGCGCGAAAAGTCCCCGCTCGAGCGTCTTCTCGAGCAGCAGAGGCGCGAAGGCCAAAACCCCGCCCCAAAAGGGGAGGGGCTGAAGAGAAGCTAAGGGGGACGGAAACAAGATGTCTGCGCCCGACGGAGCCGCTGGAGGAGTGGCGGTCGCAGCCGCAGTGGCACCCGTGGATGGGAATGGGCCTGCCCCGGCCCCAGTCGCGCTAGCGGGAGGTGCCGCGGCCCCCGCACTCGCTCAGGTGATGCCGTTCTCCTTGCCCTATGCGCCCGGAGCTACCTGGCTACCGCAGTATGACGGGAAACCTGACGCTTTACAGGTCTTCCGGAAAAAGCTTAACCCGTTGCTAGAACTGTACCCCCTGACCGATAAGCAATGTGCGGCGGTAGTGCTGGGCCAGTTAACCGGCGTGGCGGAGCAGGAGGCGGAGACCTGGGCCGAGGGGGACCGACTCTCTGTAGCCGCCATCTTTGAGAAGCTACAGACTGCTTTCGAGACCCGGACTGAAGCTGAGCTGAGGATGCAGTTTTACCAGTGCCGGCAACGGGCTGTGGATAGCATTCGAGACTATGCTTTACGTCTGCAAACCGCCCTCCGCACGCTAAAGCGGGTGAACCCCATCAATGAGGTGGATAGCAATAAGATGTTAGTGGAGCAATTTGTGCAGGGAATGAAATCCCCCGAGGATCGCAAACAACTCAGGCTGTGGGCCCTAGAACACCCTGATGTGGACTTTGCTGTGTTAAAGGAACGGGCTATTAAAGCACTACAGCCTCCAGCTTCAGAAGTCCTGGAGCCAGCCCCGTGGCCCGTCGAGACGGCCCCCGTTGTGGTGGCTCCTGCCCCGCCAACCTCTTCAATACCTGCAGCCCCAAGCAGCACCGTGGAGGAGCTGGCAGCTCAGGTCCGTCGCATGGACGGAGACCTCGCCAAGATCCTTGCTGCACTACAACCTTTGACCCGATCTCAGCCTCCCGCACAGATACAGCTTGCTGACAGCCCCGAGGACGTTCCCTGGATGCAGCGGAGAGGCACTAATATCCCGCAGAGCCGACCTCCAATCTGCTACAAGTGCCGTAAGCCTGGTCACTACTTCCGACAGTGCCCGTTAAACGAGCAACCCCTGGGGCCCCGGGCCAATCCTCAGGAGTAGAACATCGTGGCCCCCCGGACTGGTGAGACCGATATATCGGGGCCTGACCCATCATCCCCGTGGCTGTGGATGGCATACCAGTGATGGCTCTCTTGGACACTGGATCACAGGTAACCACCATACCATACACGTTGTACCAGCGGTATTGGGGAACAGACGAACTGGCACCCCCAGATACTAGTATAACACTAATTGCTGCCAATGGACTCCCGTTGACCCAAGTGGGGTATAAACAAGTGGCTATGACAGTGGGGCAAGCTGAACTGCAACACCAGGGTATGATTGTGATCATGAATGAACCCAGTGATCATAACCCGAAGATAGTGCTAGGAACCAATGTGATGGAGCACTGTATGGGTGGTGTGTTGGCCCTACTGCAGCAGCTGGCCGCCACGGCGGCGGGAAGCCGGCAGAGAGCTGTGCAGCGTGAGATCCGGGCTCTAATGTACCGCCAGCATGTAAGCTCAACAGGAGGGGAGATTGGTGGAGTGAGAGTAATGGATGTTGCTCCGTTGACCGTGCCCCCTAGGAGTGAGATGATGATTTGGTGTAGGGCAGCAGTAGGGCCTCAGGGGCGTGACTACCCGGCCATGATGGAGCCCATACCATCTGAGCACTGGCCCACTGTAATGGCCGCCCGAGGGGTGGTGGATGTAAAGAAAGGGAGAGTGCCTGTGAGGGTGTTGAACTGTGGGGAAGAAGAAGTTAGGCTTCCCCGGTATGCCACCATTGCCAAGCTGCTCACCCTGGATCCCCACACTATCCATGAAGCCAGTCCCTCAGTACTCCCACCTACCACCAGCACTTCCCCGCCCCAAGGGGAGGCAAAGGAGTGGCACCAACAGCTACATGTAGGTACTGATGATACCCCTACACATCACAGGGCAGGGGTATACAGGGTGGTGCAGGAGTATGAACAGGTTTTCAGTAAACATCCACTAGACTTTGGGCAGATCAAAGGGGTCCAACACCACATCCCCACCGGTGAACATCCCCCTATCAAAGAGAGGTATAGACCTATTCCCCCTGCACATTACCAGTGTGCCAAAGATATGCTGAGGAATATGAAGGAGGCAGGGGTTATTCGGGACAGCTGTAGTCCCTGGGCCGCTCCGTTGGTACTGGTCAAGAAGAAGGATGGTACCATGCGGATGTGTGTGGACTACCGGAAGATTAATCAAATAACCCATAAAGATGCCTACCCACTGCCTCGTATCGAAGAGTCTTTGGCTGCACTAAGAACTGCAAACTACTTCTCTACCCTTGACCTCACCAGTGGGTACTGGCAAGTGGCCGTGGCCCCGGAAGACCGGGAGAAAACCGCCTTCACCACCCCGATGGGGCTCTGCGAATTCAATAGTATGCCGTTCGGGCTGTGTAATGCCCCAGGAACCTTCCAACGGCTGATGGAGTGCTGTCTGGGACACCTAAACTTCAAGACCGTCCTGTTGTACTTGGATGATCTGATTGTTTATTCCCAGACGTATGAAGCCCATCTGGAGCACCTGGCCGAGGTGTTCGCGTCCCTTGCCAAATACGGGATGAAATTGAAGCCCTCGAAGTGTCACCTGCTGAAACCCAGAGTGCAGTACCTGGGGCACGTGGTAAGTGCAGACGGTGTTGCCCCCGACCCTGAGAAGATCACTGCCATCCAGAGCTGACCGAGGCCAACCACAGTGAGGGAAGTAAGGCAGTTTTTGGGCCTGGTGGGGTACTACCGGCGCTTTATCAAGGGGTACACGAAGATGGCTGCCCCCATGCAAGATCTCCTCGTGGGACAGACCAAAGGTGGTAGACCCATCGGAGCCCCACTGGTGTGGGAGGAAAAGCATGAGGAATCCTTTTGCCAGCTGAAGGCGGCCTTGACCGGAGAAGAGGTCCTGGCGTACCCTGATTATGGCCGTCCGTTCATCCTCTACACAGATGCCAGTAATGTGGGGTTGGGAGTAGTCCTGTCCCAGGTCCAGGATGGAAAGGAGAAGGTGATTGCCTATGCTAGTCGAAAACTCCGGCCGACTGAAAGGAACCCTGAGAACTACAGCTCCTTCAAGCTCGAGCTCCTGGCGTTGGTATGGGCTATCACGGAGCGGTTCCGCCACTACTTGGCTGCAGCAAAATTCACCTCTTTTACGGACAACAACCCGTTGACTCACCTGGACACGGCCAAGTTGGGTGCGTTGGAGCAGTGGTGGGTGGCCCGGCTAGCCAACTATGATTTCACCATAAAGTACCGAGCTGGTCGTGTCAACATAAATGCTGATGCACTCTCCCGAATGCCCCATTTGTCAGAAGAAGGGTGCGAGGATGACGACCTCGAGGAGATCAAGTTGCCTGCATTCCACCAGCCGCCCACTGAGAAGGTACAAGTACACCAACAACGGGTGGATCTGGACCCACGGCCCAGTCAAGAGTGGCAAGAAGCTCAAAACCAGGCGCCGGCTGTCCGCCTCGTCAAGACCCTGTTGGAACAGGGTGCTGTGGGAATGGACCCTGCCGCTCCAGCCGAAGCCCAGCGCTTGTGGAAGGAACGGAAACGGCTTTATCTACATCAAGGGAGGCTGTACCGTGAGCTGATCAACCCGAAGACCCATGAGAAAATCTGCCAGTTGGTTGTTCCTCAAGCTGATGTGGCTACTGTCTTGCGGGCATACCATGATGGTGCTGGGCACTTCGGGTGGAAGAAGCTGGAGATGCTGTTGAGGGAGCGGTTCTACTGGAGTGGGATGCGGGAGTCGGTAGAGGCCTGGTGCCGGGAGTGCGGTCCTTGCACGCTGAGGAGGAAGGACGAGACCAGCCAGAAAGCGCCCCTACACCCGATCATCACACATCAGCCACTGGAACTGGTCGCCCTAGACCATGTCAAGCTCACCCCCAGCCGAAGTGGGTACACCTACGCGTTGACCATCGTCGACCACTATTCAAGATTCATGGTGGTTGTCCCCGTCAAGGACCTAACTGGTCGAACTGCTGCTCGAGCGTTCCAGGCTTATTTCTGCCGACCACATGGGTATCCAGAAAAGGTGCTTACTGACCAAGGACCAGCTTTTGAAGCGGAGGTGTTCCACGAGTTCTGCCAGTTGTACGGCTGTAAGAAGATCCGGACCACCCCTTACCATGCCCAGACCAACGGCATGTTGTCACGCTCCCCGGCTCCCTTGCTAGGCTCCCCGGCTCCCCTGCCATGCTCCCCGGCCCCTCTGCCTTGCTTACCGGCTCCCCTGCCACGCTTCCCCGCTCTCAGCTCGCGCTCCGCCGCTCCCGTGCCAGGCTCCCTGGTCCCCTGCTTCATAGCCTTCCTGTCCCATCGCCTGCGGTCCCCAGGCAGCCCGGTCCCCGCTCCTGGCGCCCGTCGGCATCTCTGCCTCAGCCCGGCTCTCCAGCTTCCTCCTCACCGCTCCCTCCTCTGGCTTCTGGCACCCGGGCCTCGCGCATGCGCATTAGGGCGCGCGCGCGGTCATTGACCCTCTCTTAAAGGGCCAGCACCGAGAAACAGGAAATTACATAGACAGGTACAGGGTATATTAAGAATCACTTTCCTGGTGGGCGGGGCCTGTTCTAGCTGTAACGTCCGGGTGGTGGAACCTCTGGACCGTACACCGTTTTTTCTTGAGGAGGCAGCCAGGCAGGTCACCCCGCCAGAGGGTCTGGGTGCACGGCAGCCGAAGCACTATTGGTAGCCGGACAGACCGTAGGTGAGCAGGAAAGGTGGACGGAGTTCTGGACGGTGGTCCGGGTGACGAGGCTCAGAGTCCGAGGCCAGGTGGTAAGGTCAGGCGGGATCCGGAACTTGCTGAGCGATGGAACGGGTCACCAAACGGAGCCAGGGACTGGAGACTGGCGGAGCTGCAGAGATGGTGGAACATCCGCCGAAGTCACCGTCAGGGTACGGGAATGAGCGTGGTTCCTGGCAGTAAATCGATGGCGCAGTCGTAGGGACGATGAGGCGGTAGCACCTCTGACTCCTTTTTATCGAAAACGTCCGAGAAGGACCAGTAGGCAGAAGGCAGTCCTGGTAGAGACTCTGGAACCGGAGAGCGTCGAACGGGCTGGATGGTACCACGCTCATTCCCGTACCCTGACGGTGACTTCGGCGGATGTTCCACCATCTCTGCAGCTCCGCCAGTCTCCAGTCCCTGGCTCCGTTTGGTGACCCGTTCCATCGCTCAGCAAGTTCCAGATCCCGCCTGACCTTACCACCTGGCCTCGGACTCTGAGCCTCGTCACCCGGACCACCGTCCAGAACTCCGTCCACCTTTCCTGCTCACCTAAGGACTGTCCGGCTACCAATAGTGCTTCGGCTGCCGTGCACCCAGACCCTCTGGCGGGGTGACCTGCCTGGCTGCCTCCTCAAGAGAAACCGGTGTACGGTCCAGAGGTTCCACCACCCGGACGTTACAGCTAGAACAGGCCCCGCCCACCAGGAAAGTGATTCTTAATATACCCTGTACCTGTCTATGTAATTTCCTGTTTCTCGGTGTTGGCCCTTTAAGAGAGGGTCAATGACCGCGCGCGCGCCCTAATGCGCATGCGCGAGGCCCGGGTGCCAGAAGCCAGAGGAGGGAGCGGTGAGGAGGAAGCAGGAGAGCCGGGCTGAGGCAGAGATGCCGACGGGCGTCGGGAGCGGGGACCGGGCTGCCTGGGGACCGCAGGCGATGGGACAGGAAGGCTATGGAGCGGGGGACCGGGGAGCCTGGCACGGGAGCGGCGGAGCGCGAGCTGAGAGCGGGGAAGCGTGGCAGGGGAGCCGGTAAGCAAGGCAGAGGGGCCGGGGAGCATGGCAGGGGAGCCGGGGAGCCTAGCAGGGGAGCCGGGGAGCGTGACACATGTGTGAGAAGATGAACCACTTGGTCCTGGGACTCCTCAAGACACTACCGCTGCAAGAACGGAACCTGTGGCCGGAAAAGCTACCCGACTTGGTCGACATGTACAACAATATCCCGTTCAGCTCGACGAAGTGCACCCCAGCCTATCTGATGAGGGCTCGGCCTGGCCGCCTGCCGGTGGACCTGGAGATGGGGTTGGAGGCCCCAGAAGCACTCCCTTCGACAGTTGAGTGGGAAAGTCGGAGGAGAGCACAATACCGGCAAATTCAGGAGTACGTGGAGAAAAATCTAAGTCGAAGTCGAGAACAGCAAGAGCACCGATTCAACCAGAAAGCGTCTGCGGGTCCTTTCCAGCCAGGGGATGTGGTGGGAAGACCCGCAAGCTGGATGATCAATGGGAACAAATCCCATACGTCATACAACCCACAGAATGGGAAGATGGAAAGGCCTACCAGATCAGTCGTGACCAAGGGGGCACTCTGGCCACGGTTTCCCGGGACCATCTGAAAAGGTGCCCACCAGCATTGAGGGCGGCGGCAGAAGTGCCAGTACCTCCACCAGCAGAGAAGGCAAAAGAGGTGATTCACACTGTCATGGGTGACTTCCCAGCAGACTGGCCTACACAGAACGGCGCGGTGATTCTTCCAGTGATACTGTTCCCACAACCTGTGGATGAAAAAGTGGTGGAAGCGGTCGACCGTGAGCTAGAACCACTGCCAGTGCCCAGGGATGAACCTGTGCCCAGCTCCCCTATGCCTCCGCCTGCCCCACACGATAGCAGGGAGGAGGAACCAGTTGTTCCCTCTGCCCCATTGCATAGCCCCACCGACACCGGACCCCGGAGGTCCACCCGTCCCAACCTAGGTAGACCCCCACTTAGGTACAGGGAGACCGTCCTTTGAGTAAGGGGTCAGGGAGTTTAAAGAGTTGTTTGTGTTTGAAAGTTTGAAAAATGATAAGAAAAATGATACCGTGTACCTAACCTGATTAACTACCGTGATTTGCAACCGGCCGGAGCCGGCACCGTTGTCCCCGTGGGGACCGTTTAAAAAGTTTGCATGGGAACTATCCATGGACAAGCCCGTGAATTTGCAGGGCAACCACAAACGTTAAGTGGCTTGTAAATAATTGTTTACCGTTACCGTTTTCCACAATGCCGCCTCCGGAGAGGCAGGTTGGAGGGAGGGCCCGCAGTAGAGCTGGCTGGGGCCCAGCCACCATTGGAACCGGTGGCTACCCTCTGGAGGGGAAGGACAGATCCCGTTCGGGTACCGTGTGCTGGACTGTGGGTCAAGGGGTGCTGCCTGGGTTTTAGGGGCAGCATCAGGGCCAGGTTGCTTGGGTGGGAGAGAGCAGAAACCGTAACCGTAAACCGTTTGCAACGTTAAAGTAATGTGCCTCCCGTTATGGGAAGAATTATTAAAAATGTAAATATGTTACCGTTTACCCCTTTTATGCATTTTCAGAAAAATAAAACCGGTGTTGGACGGGCAGCCCGCGGACGGTCTGCATTTTGCTAAGGGGGAATGTGACGCCCTGGGCAAGCCAGGGGTCACAGGTCATTACACCACCACACCCTACACCCCAGTTAGGAACATCACAGCTAACCACAAAATCCTTGTTGCCTTCCTACAGAGGCTGATGTTCACACCAGGGGGTGGGCCAGGCGGTTGGCTCCGCCCACCGAGGAGTTCACAGCTCTGGAGGCGGGAAGATCCAGGCAGATCAGTTCAGGAGTCAGCTCAGGGAAGAGCTAGAGTGAGGAGTAAACAGCTAAGATGAGTTAAGGAAGTAAAGTGGTAAGGGAGGAGTAAGAGAAGCTGAAGGAAGGTGAAAGGTGACAGAAAGAAAGCCTGAAGTGAGTCCAGCTGTGTGCAGGACAGGGTCAGCAAGGTCAGCAGACGACGGTGACTGTCTGGAGAGGTGACTGTTCGGGAGTTCCTGGAAGGACCGCGGATGGGTGGTGACCCGGCGGTCTGGAGCAGCGTGCAAAGGACAGTCAGCACCAGGGCAGGGGCCTCTCGGACCCCGGCAAGGCTAGGAGTCGCCAAATTTGCAGAATCCGTCAGTGAAGGGGACGTAGATCCCCCAACAACCAAGTCCCGATTGAAGGCAACAGCTCAACCATTACAGTAGAGACACCGCCACCGCCAGGGCACCAGTTTCTAAGGGCCAGCGCCTGCGGGCAAAGAGTAGAGCTCCTCCGGTCCAGCTTGAAGCCGGGGAGCGGGTTACCGGTGGGGACCCATCGCTACCAACACACGAACATTAGGTGCAGGACAAAGGGACATCACCGTCACCTTCTGGGGACCGCAAGTGCAGCTGTCCATGGGAACCGTCTTTCCAGCCATGTGGTTTACCGTAAAACTGTGTCAACATCTCAGGCTGAGTGAGTACCACAGTGCCGCAAGGCACAGCGCTGCCCCGCGTCCCCGCGCCCACCAGGCCCTGCATCCCACATCTCATCACCGGGCCCCGGGATCACCAACCCCTACCCACGGAGGGGCAACACAACAACTCGCTGCTATATACCATCACTCCTGGGACCCCCATATAGAGCAGCGGTGGTGAAATCACCACAACCGTGGGTGGCGTCACGGACAATATCCCAACACCCAAATCCCCTTTCACTCACGGGCGAGGAGCGCCGCGCGAGAACCCCCGGGATCCGGCCCACAGCTCGAGCCACCACTGAGCAGCAGCAGCCGGACCCGAGCAGAGGGGTGAGCGCAGTGCTGACACCCTCCTCCCCGCCCGCGACAGTTCAACTCCGCAAAGCCATGTTCACACAATCAGTAATTGGTGAGTTTTTTACCTCAGAATTTGCAGCTAAAACCAGGAGTGAAACAATCAGAGGAACAGTATAATAGAAACACGGCACCATTGCTGTTTATTTTACTCAGTCTTGGTTTTGGATTACAGATACTGAGGTAAAAAAAATCACCAAAAGCTCATTGTGGGAAAGTAGCCTAAGGGTGGCTTTGCACGTTGCAACATTGCACGTGCGATGTCGGTGGGGTCAAATCGAAAGTGACGCACATCCGGCGTCACTTTCGACATCGTTGTGTGTAAATTCTAGATGATACGATAAACGAGCGCAAAAGCGTCGTTATCGTATCATCGTTACAAGCTCCGACTTTTCCATAATTTTGCTGCAGCGATGGTACGATGCTGTTCCTTGTTACTGCGACAGCACACATCGCTGTGTGTTACGCCGCAGGAGCGAGGAACTTCACCTTACCTGCCTCCGGCAGCTCTACGGAAGGAAGGAGGTGGGCCGGATGTTTACATCCTGCTCATCTCCGCCCCTCCGCCGCTATTGGCCGCCTGCCGTGTGACGTCGCTATGACACCGCACGACCCGCCCCCTTAGGAAGGAGGCGGGTCGCCGGCCAGAGCGACGGTCGCAAGGCAGGTGAGTGCATGTGAAGCTGACATAGCGATAATTTTCGCTACGCCAGCTATCATAAGATATCATACCTGCGACGGGGGCAGGGACTATCGCGTGCGACATCGCAGCATCGGCTTGCGATGTCACAACGTGCAAAGCCCGCCTAAGGGTAAGACCGCACTTTGCATTTCCACCTGCGTTTCAGCTGCTTTTTAGGTCCGTTTTGAGCTGCAGCGTTTTCATGCCAAAAGGCATGCGTTTTGCTTTTCCATAATAGTCTATGGAAAATGTTGATTTCCTGACCGCACTTTGCATTTTAAAACGCTGCGTTTAATTTGCATAATTTGTGGCAAAAAACATGCGTTCAAAGAAGCAGCAGGTCAGTTGTTTTTGCCATTTCTGCAGCGTTTTGCTAACATTGAAGTCAATGAGAAGTAGCAAAGAGGAACAGACATCAGAATTCCAGCGTTTTATCTGCTTTTTAGCTGCAGAAACACTGCGTTTTTAACTTCAAAAACGCATGCTTTTCAGACATTAAAATAATGGAATAATATGTCCCTTTACACACACACAGAGTCCGACAATTAAATTATTGAAAATTATGATTTTATTGCTATTTTAGCAAAAAATATTTTAAAACCACTCTAATTTTATGAAATATAACTATTTTCTTAAATAATTCAAAAATTATGTTTTGCTTTTTTTTCTCTTTTTTTATTCTGTTTGACTATTTAATCTTTATTTAACAGTGTCTTGATGTTCAAAACGCATCTGTCAAAACGCAGGTGAAAAAGCATGTAAATGTAAAAACCGCTGAAAACGCATCTAAAACGCGGTAAATACGCATGCGTTTTTAGTACTAAATTTCTGTAAAAGGCAACTTTGGCTAAATCAATTAAGGCAAAAACGTGCGGTTATAACTGCAAGTAGGACGACGCAAACTGTGGTCATAGCCTTAGGCTGTGTCCGCACTTTCCGTTTCCAGGTGCTTTTTAGGTCCGTTTTGAGAAGCACCTTTTTCATGCCAAAAGGCATGTGTTTTGATTTGGCAGCAAAGTCTATGGAAAATGGGGATTTCTAGTCCGCACTTTTCATTTCCAAACACAGCATTTAATTTGCATAATTTGTGGCAAAAAACATGCGTTCAAAGAAGCAGCATGTCAATTGTTTTTGCCATTTGGGCTGTGTTTTGCTAACATTGAAGTCAATGAGAAGTAGCAAAAAGCAACAAACAAAAATTCCAGCGTTTTACCTGCTTTTTAGCTACAGAAACAATGGACTACATAAACGCATGCTTTTCTGACATCAAAATAATGGAATAATATGTTCCTTTACACACACACAGAGTTCGACAATTAAATTAAAGAAAATTATTTAATTATTGATATTTTTGCCAAAAATAGTATAAAACCGCTATAATTTCATTAAATATAACTAGTTTCGTTATGATTTAAATAATTATATGTCTTTTCTTTTTTTTCTCCTTTTTTCATAGTGTTTGTATGTTAAAATTTAATTTTGTTTTGTCTTTGTGTTCAAAATGCATCTGACTTTAGGCAATGAAAAAGCAAGTAAAAAAAGCTGAAAACGCAGCTAAAACGTGGTAAATATGCATGCATATTTACCGCGTTTTGATGGTCAAAAGCAACTTTGGCAAAAGCAATTTCTGCCAAAATATGCGTTTTGAACTGCAACTAAGACGACGCAACGTGCGCACATAGCCTAAGGGGTACTTTGCACATTACGACATCGCAGCTGCGATGTCGGTGGGGTCAAATCGAAAGTGACGCTTGTCCGGCGTCACAGTCGATATCGTAGTGTGTAATCGTATCATCGGTGTAGTGTCCGACATTTTCATAATTGCGCTGCCGCGATGGTACGATGTTGTTCCTCGTTCCCTTGCGGCAGCACACATCGCTGTGTATGAAGCCGCAGGAGCGAGGAACATCGGAAGGGGTTGGACCCAGCTGGAGCTCCCCCGTGCCGGCTACGACCGGCACCTTCTGCACTGGGGAACCCCGCTGTGTCATGGCCTGCTGTGCTGCCTTGCAGCGGCAACCCTGCGACGCCTCAGCCAAGGCCTGGTTTGTGGGAGTGGCCAGCTTTACCTGCCGGGCCCTCTTCCGGTCTGCATCCACCTCCATCTTAGCCGGGCGTACTACCGGGGCCTGGATCTCTTTGGGCACGGCCACTTCCGGGACTAGCGGGTCCACACCGGGAACGGGCATCTTCCGGGGGTGCATCTTCCATAGGAGTGGGATGGGCACTGACAGGGTGACTGGCTGTCCTCGGGCTGCTTCCACGGGTGGGTCCTCGCGGGAGGATTGTACGGGCTCCGCTGCTGGTGTTGGGGGCAGCGACAGAGCGGGGGAGCGGCGGCAGCCGGTACGGGCGGTGAGGGAGGCAACATAGAGGGCAGGGGGTAGACCGGATCCCTCAGCCGCGTCGGCTGGTCCCTCGGGGACACAGGGGCATGGGTCGCATACCCGCTCCTCCAAAATTGCCTCCACTTCACGTACCCGCACGGCCACAGCTATCTCTTCCATCTCGGCCACCCACCGCTCCATCAGGAAGCACACCTGGGCCTGCAGACGGTGGCACATCAATGGACCACAATGGACTACATAAACGCATGCTTTTCTGACATCAAAATAATGGAATAATATGTTCCTTTACACACACACAGAGTTCGACAATTAAATTAAAGAAAATTATTTAATTATTGATATTTTTGCCAAAAATAGTATAAAACCGCTATAATTTCATTAAATATAACTAGTTTCGTTATGATTTAAATAATTATATGTCTTTTCTTTTTTTTCTCCTTTTTTCATAGTGTTTGTATGTTAAAATTTAATTTTGTTTTGTCTTTGTGTTCAAAATGCATCTGACTTTAGGCAATGAAAAAGCAAGTAAAAAGCGCTGAAAACGCAGCTAAAACGTGGTAAATATGCATGCATATTTACCGCGTTTTGATGGTCAAAAGCAACTTTGGCAAAAGCAATTTCTGCCAAAATATGCGTTTTGAACTGCAACTAAGACGACGCAACATGCGCACATAGCCTAAGGGGTACTTTGCACATTACGACATCGCAGCTGCGATGTCGGTGGGGTCAAATCGAAAGTGACACACGTCCGGCGTCACAGTCGATGTCGTAGTGTGTAATCGTATCATCGGTGTAGTGTCCGACATTTTCATAATTGCGCTGCCGCGATGGTACGATGTTGTTCCTCGTTCCCTTGCGGCAGCACACATCGCTGTGTATGAAGCCGCAGGAGCGAGGAACATCGGAAGGGGTCGGGCCCAGCTAGAGCTCCCCCGTGCCGGCTACGACCGGCACCTTTTGCACTGGGGAACCCCGCTGTGTCATGGCCTGCTGTGCTGCCTTGCAGCGGCAACCCTGCGACGCCTCAGCCAAGGCCTGGTTTGTGGGAGTGGCCAGCTTTACCTGCCGGACCCTCTTCCGGTCTGCATCCACCTCCATCTTAGCCGGGCGTACTGCCGGGGCCTGGATCTCTTTGGGCACGGCCACTTCCGGGACTAGCGGGTCCACACCGGGAACGGGCATCTTCCGGGGGTGCATCTTCCATAGGAGTGGGATGGGCACTGACCGGGTGACTGGCTGTCCTCGGGCTGCTTCCACGGGTGGGTCCTCGCGAGAGGATTGTACGGGCTCCGCTGCCGGTGTTGGGGGCAGCGACAGAGCGGGGGAGCGGCGGCAGCCGGTACGGGCGGTGAGGGAGGCAACATAGAGGGCAGGGGGTAGACCGGATCCCTCAGCCGCGTCGGCTGGTCCCTCGGGGACACAGGGGCATGGGTCGCTTACCCGCTCCTCCAAAATTGCCTCCACTTCACGTACCTGCACGGCCACAGCTATCTCTTCCATCTCGACCACCCACCGCTCCATCAGGAAGCACACCTGGGCCTGCAGACGGTGGCACATCAATGTCGTCCGGGCTTCCACCCACACCGCTATTCCGGGCGCAGGTTCCGGTGCTGCGGGCTTGCGGGATGGGTCAGCCATTGCGCCTTCACGGGGTCCAGGAACCAGAAGTGTGGCAGGGTCCTAGAGTCCCTGCCCTTTTGTCAGCTTGGTCACATGCCACTGAATCTTCACCTGCCCCCCCTTCTTGGTCTTTTCGCGGCACTCCCTTTTTCTGCTCATCAGTTTCGCTTTCCGACCGCGCGCTTTGCTGCACGGCCGTGTTCCCAGGGGGTGGGGCTTCGGCTTTTCGCGCCCTTTCTGCCGGGAAGAAGACTCTGGAGGGAATCTTCGCGCCAAAAGATTGAAAAGAATTTTCAATGGGTCGCCTCTGACTTCAACTTCAAGGCGCACTTCACTAGGTAAGTGATTAGGTACGTATCCTGTTCGTGACGCCAGAAGAGTCAATGTGTACCACGCCGCGCTCAGCTGTAGCTGAGCCGATCGGATCCAAGAGACTTTCCCCTGAGAAAGCTACAACTCTGTGTAGCGATACGCGTGGGGTCACCACCCTACCCCTATCACGCACCCTCTCTGCCCTCCACCCCTTATAACCTTTTTGGGTATGTGCTTTGTTCTATACTTGGTTCTATGCATTTGTCTCTAAGGCAGGTCATTATTTTGTGGCTTTGGTTTAATTGCATGTAATATATTTTTATTTGTCATCTTTGAGCTTGATACATTGTACTGTATCTATTACCTGTTACAGATTGAACAAATTTGGGCTTGGCCATTTAACACATTTGCCTTGGTATTCTATCCTGGGGTTCTGTGGCTTGTTGAGGGGGTGGGGTGTATTTTGGTACCATATACCATTGGCACTAAATATGTGTATAAGCTTTTTGCTTTTTAATTGTTTTTATCTCACATCTGTGTCTTTGTATGTCTTTTTCATATAATAAATGATATTGTTTGAGATATTTGGTGATCCCACTTTTTTGCGCATTTACTTTTTCTCTTTCTCTACCAAATTGTTCCCTTAAAATGCGCTAGTGGTTTTGTGATCCCATCTTTATTTTTCTTTATCTTTGGTGCCCTCCCACATGTGTTGTTCATAAAGGAGCAGGCCGACACTCCGTATTGATAGTGGCAGCAGCGCCAGCTGGGCTGGGGCATCACGGCATGAGAGCAGCGGAAGGCGGAAGTGCTGGCCCGGACGTTCCGGGAGAAGGACAATCTCCGCAACGCTACCTATCAGGTATGGGGCCCGACCTACGAAGGCCAAGTCTGGCAATTTGACCCCAACCGAGGATGGGGGTTTATATAGGAGCCCGGCCTGGAGGCGGAAGTGTTCATGTCCCGCAGGGACGTGTACCCACACCTGCCCGTAGGTCACCCGGACCGTGACCTGGAGCCCGGAGAGCTGGTGAGCTACACCCAGCATTGCGGGGAGAGGGGCTGGTTCGCCCTTAATGTGAAGAGGAGGGTGAGCCGCAGTGCCCAGAGGCACACCCAGTTCCCTCCCCCGCCATACAGTCCCGAAGAAGAGGAGTGTTAAAAAGGTAGCGGTTCCTGGCTACCATACTGCCCGTCTCCGTTGGGACTTTGTTGATTTTCCCGTTTTTTACCCCGTTACATGAACAAGGCTGAGAACTTGCAGGCCACCCAATAACTTTTGGGCTTGTAAATAATCCTGGACCACCCTTTCAGGTCCTGCAGCCCGGGGAGGCTGGTTGGAGGAAGGGCCTGCGGCAGAGGAGGCCGAGGTCCCGTCACCATTGCAACCGGTGACTACCCTCCGGGCCAAGGGTCCCCTGGACGTGGGGCCTCTAAGAGACTGCTGGGTATGGAACTTTGCACCCGGCCCGTTTGGGCAACACCTGGACCCAAACCCGATTCCTGGACTGGGGAAAAGGGGTGCTGACCTGTTTTTAGAGGCAGCATCAAGGTTCAGGTTTGTTTGGGTGGGCAACTGAAAGGACCCGGTCCCATCCCGTTCCCGGTTAATAAAAATGTGTTTTACATGTTTTGCAATGTTTAAGCCAAATGCCTCCCGTCAAGGGAAGAAACAGAAACCTTCATGATTGTAAATATGTTATTATACTTGTAATGTGTTATTTTTATCTTTTCCAGTTCATAAAAAAAAAAAATAAACGGTGGTGGTCGGACAGCCCGCGGACGGTCTGTAGTTAACCAAGGGGGAGTGTGACACCCTGGACTAGCCAGTTAGTCACAGATAGCACCCCCATACAAGATAACACCAGCCAAACCACATAAACCCTAGTCACCTCCCTCAATACTTAATGGACACACCAGGGGGCGGAGCCAGGTGGTTGGCCATGCCCACCAAAGAGTTCAGAGGGCCCGAGGCAGGAAACAGTCAAGTTCAGTTAGTGAAGTCAGTGAGTGGAGGAGGTCAGGCCTGTGATACAGGCCTGTGTCCGACTGACAGGTGTGAGGGTTGTAGCCCGCACACCTTGGCTAGGAGGCATACGGTGGACTTAGCCTGCAGGAGCCGAGAAGACGGCTCGGTGGAACCGTGGTGGACCGGGACAGGGTAATGGCCCGCCGGTAGTGGCCCGCCGGTACCGACCCGGGGAACCGACTGGAAACCAGAGCACACAGGGGGTACTCAGACCCTGAAACGAGGTCCAAAATCCACTGGACTATGTTAATTTACTGATTGCAGTCTGGACTATAGGTCCTTTTCCACCCAAGTCCCGACTGAAGACAACAGCCCACCGAGGGGGATAGAAAGCTACCGCACAGGCAGAGAGATCCCACGGTCCAGCGTCTGCGGGTAAACGGGCTCCTCCAACATATACACAGCTGGGGAGTGGACTCCCGTCGCTGAAGCGCAGGCAGTCTACACATACACTACACGGTGCAGGAGAAAGGCAGAGACCATGGAACCGGGTGGGGGACCAGATGCAGCCGGCTGCGGGCACCGACCACCATCAACTTTGTTTACCAGAGACTTGTGTGTGTCAATAACAGTGAGTACAACAGTGCCATCCGGCCGCACACCGCCCTGCACCGCACAGCTCTCCCCAAAGGGTCTCAGGGCCAACATCCCTGCCCACGGAGGGGTTAATATCTTGCTGCATAACCATCTCCCCCGGGTGCCCCGTAACTGCAGCGGTGGTTTCTACACCTTCACCAGTCACCACATCCCGTGAGTGGCATCACGAACTCAAACACGGCTCCGGCCGTACACCTACCTACCACCCCCCTACGTAGCGCCAGCATCCTTTCAGAGCGAGGTGACCCCGGGTCCGGAGGCGCTCGAGCCACCCACCAACGAGCCCAGATCTGAGCGGCTCGGCTGCAGCCGAACGCGGGGCGGTACAAAACGCTGCAGTTCAAAACACAGCTGAAAAACAGCTAAAACGCAGGTGAAAACGCAAAGTGCGGACACAGCCTTAGGCCACATGCTCATGTTGAGTATTTGGTGAGTTTTTTTACCTCAGTATTTCTAGCCAAAACGAGGAGTGGAACAATTAGAGGAAAAGTAGAATAGAAACACAGATAAAAAAATCATCAAACTGAATGTCTGCAGTAAAAAAATTAGCAGCGTGTGCAGGAGGTTTTAGAAATCTTATTCGCTATGCTGGTGCTGTAAAGTGCAGCATTTTTTCCCCCATGAAAAAAAACACAGCAAAAACGCAATTTGTGAACAAGCCATTAGACCACGTGCACCCATTGAGTATTTGTGAGTTTTTTACCTCAGTATTTGTAAGCTAAAACCAGGAGTGAAACAATCAGAGGAAAACTAATAAGGCCATGTTCATATGTTGAGTATTTGGTGAGTTTTTTACCTTAGTATTTGTAGCCAAAACCAGGAGTAGAACAATCAGAGGAAAAGTATAATAGAAACACGGGCACCACTTCTGTATTTTTTCCCCCCACTCCTGGTTTTGGCTACAAATACTGAGGTAAAAAAAACACCAAATATTAAACATGTGCACTTGGCCTTAATCTACTTTCCCACAATGAACTTTTGGAGAGGTTTTTTTACCTCAGCATTTGTAATCCAAAACCAAGAATGGTTAAAAAATACAGAAGTGGTGCCCGTGTTTCTATTATATTTTTCCTCTGATTGTTCCACTCCTGTTTTTTTCTTACAAATATTGAGGTAAAAAAATCACCAAATACTCAACATGTGCACATGGCCTTAGGCTATATTCCCAAGATGAGCTTTTGGTGAGTTTTTTACCTCAGTATTTATAAGACACAACCAGGAGTGGAACAATCAGGGGAAAAGTATAAAGCCGGAGTCACACTTGTGAGTGACTTGAGCGAGTCTTGCTTCGGCATCACCTAGCATGGCCACACACTATCACGACAGGAACGGGTCAGCTGCATATATTTCTATGCAGCTGAGACGCTCCTGTCCGGAGAGTGTGTGGCCGTGCCAGGTGATGCCGATGCGAGTCACTCGCAAGTGTGACTCCAGCCTAATAGAAACACGGGCACCACTTCTGTATTTTTCACTCAGCCTTGGTTTTGGATTACAGATACTGAGGTAAAAAACTCACCAAAAGCTCATCGAGGGAAAGTAGCCTAAGGCCATGTGTTCACGTTGAGTATTTGGTGAATTTTTTACCTTAGTATTTGAGTTTTTACCTCAGTATTTGTAATCCAAAACCAAGACTGGGTAAAAATATACAGCAGTGATGCCCATGATTCTATTACACTATTCCTCTGATTGTTCCACTTCTGGTTTTGGCTACAAATACCGAGGTAAAAACTCACCAAATACTCGACATGTGCACATGGCCTTGGACAGTAGAAAAGAATAGCACTTGGATGACACACGAATGGCACCCCAGTACTATCCTTTTATCACAAACTCATTCACTTTTCTCTTTGTAGGACAATTGGTGTACAATAAAACAGATATGAGATCATGTCAAAGACTATAACAGACATGGGTTCTGTATATGAAAACAGGTAAAACACAAGTAGTACGTTAAGCACGGACATCTGAATGAGGACCTATGTTCGGGATTTATCCTGTTAAATGACAATGGGACAAATCCTCATGCAAATCTTTTGTGGATCTACTTTACCCCCGAAGCAAAAATTCAAGGGTAAAACCTCTTTTTTCAGTTGCGGAAATAGGATTGTAATCTGACATGTACATAACCTCTTACATGTTTCATTTTTTTTTTTTTTTGTTTTACACATTTCTGAATTCTTTTAGACATTTCCATATCTTATGTATTTGTCCTGTTGAATGACAAAGGGACAAATCCTCAAGTGAATCTGTTGTGGATCTACTTTACCCCAAAAGCAAATATCCAAGGGTACAATCTTACGTTTTTCTGGGGGTTTTTTTGTTTTTTTTTTCTTACACATTTCTGAATTATTCTAGACATTTCCATACTTTATGGATTACCGTAGTCTTGTTGAATGACAATGGGATAAATCCTCATTTATGGATCTACTTTACCCACGAAGCAAAAATCCAAGGTTACAACCTTTGATGATTTCAGTTGTGGAAATAAAATTGTAATCTGATATGTACATAACCTTTTATGTTTTTCTGATTTGTTTTTTACACATTTCTGACTTATTCTAGACATTTCCATACTTCATGGATTAGTCTTGTTGAATGACAATGGGTCAAAGCCTTATGCAAATCTGTTATGGATCTACTTTACCCATGCAGCAAAAATACAAGGGTACAACCTCTGATTTCAGTTGTGGAAATAGGATTGTTTTTCTGGGGTTTTTTTTGTTTTTTTTTTACACATTTCTGAATTATTCTAGACATTTCCATACTTTACGGATTAGTCTTGTTGAATGACAATGGGTCAAATCCTTATGCAAATCTGTTATGGATATACTTTAGCCATGTAGCAAAAATCCAAGGGTACAACCTCTGATTTCAGTTGCGGAAATAGGATTGTTTTTCTGTTTTGTTTTTTTTTTACACACTCCTGAATTATTATAGACATTTTCATACTTTATGGCAACACAGACTTAAGATTACTATACCAACTTCATCTAGAATGCTACACACAGATTTATGACAATTTTTTTTTTTAACAATGACCCCAAAAAAAACTCATAGAAAAACAATATGTATTTATTGTGAAACAGTAGATTTCATCCAAAAACTCAGAACTCTGTCAATGGAAAAATTAAAACAGCTAATGGACACTGAAGTCCAGAAGTCACAAGAGAGACAGACATTTAGGTGAAATTGCTCCTTTATTTTTGACGCGGTAAACGTGTCATTTAAAGTTCCTTTTTAAACAAAGGTTTTATCAGGGCTGTTTGTGTCCTGGTGGCCGCTGCTTTCATCTGGATCTGCAGGGAACTGTCGTTCCATGGTGTCATGGGAGGAAAAGGAGGAGAAGGTTAGCTGAAAGTTATTTACCATCTGAAAACCAGGTTGTTCAAAGCCCTTTATTAAAGAACCGCTGAGTAATGGATCAAAGAGTTTACAGGCTCGGCATATGGGCGCCGTCTTTCAAAATGATCAAAAAACTAACGTGAGGATTCATCATCTATTAAAACATAACTATAGGAACATCGGTTTATAACATGTGCTTGAGTGAAATGCCCCTTTTAGTTGTGATTTATCTAAATATATTGTAATTCAGATGGATTCCCAAAGGAACGCCACCTCGGCCACACAACTATTCGCATTGTCTACACCAATATCCAATCTGTAGTAACAAGAAGACACTGACCAAAATCCTAGTTACTAATGTGAATCAGATTTTATGAATTTTATATATTAGCTCAAGATAAACTATATTTTTGTTCCTCATTTGCCTTTGGAGGTATAAAACTAGGGCGATAAAAACCCAAAATTTGCAACATCCAATCAAATCATTGGTTTGTTCCTCTTATCTAGTACAAGATTGCACTTTGGTGTAATATTATCACCCAAAAAACTCTTAAGTTAAGCTTACTTTGAGCAAAGGCTACCATACTGTCATCTGAACCAATTTTTTTTTACAACATGTGCCATAAATTTTGGGAACATAATCCAAATTGGGCACGTAAAGGAAATATGCCACCAGGTTTTTACTACCCAATGTAGAGAGATCCTGATTCCAGTGATGTGTCATTTACAAGGCTGCTTACTGCAGTTTTGATAAAGTAATTGTTTTATCTATTGCAAATCTATCAGCTTTCTAAATGATGAGCTCTGTATAACCCTGCCCACACCAGTGATTGGCTGCTTTCTGTGTACACTGTGCATAGGCAAAAAGCTGCCAATTAGTGGTGGGGGCGGGGTTATACAGAGCACATGAATACAGAAGACAATATGACAGTAATTATACTAGTCCTCTAGTGATAATCTCCTGATGATAAACTAAATGTAAACTACAGCAAGCAGCCCAGTAAGGCTGGGGCCACATGAGGGTATGGTATCCGATACAAGTGCATCGGACGCAACTCTCAGCTCCCGCTGTGCTGCTAGTGTAAGCCGAATGTCATGCCATTGTGATCCAATCCTGAGATCGGATCACAGCTGTGAAGGAGAGGTAGGAATTAATCTCCTTATCGCCGCCATTATCAGCTGATATGATTATGGCACTTCACTTCGGTATCATCCGAGTGCAGTGCGATGTTTCTCTCGCATCCATAGACTTGTATGGGTGCGAGTGAAAATGGATCGGATTACACCCACAGCATGCTGCGATTATTCTCTTGGTCCAAGTAGGGCTGAGAAAATAATCTCAGATGGAAACGGCCCCATAGAGTAACATGAGTCTGAGTGAAATGTGATTTTTTTTTTATCGCATTTCACTCGGACTGTTTTACTCGCCGTGTGTCTTAGCCCTAAGAGACACTCCGCCACAATCAGACTCTGTCCTTAATTGTGTTGCGCTCAGATTAGGTATAAAAAAATCTAATGACAGATTCCCTGAAATATTTGGTGATTGCTATGATGCATCTGTGTGAAGATCAGGTCTCGGAATGATTTCCTTCTATCATAGGAGAAGTGTCAATTTTTTTAAAATATTGTAGACTTATAAGTTTGTGCTCATAAACATCGTTAGTAAAATCTGTAGAAGGTAATTTTGCAGTATAATATATTATCACCCCACTACACCTATAAAGGGTTTATCTGAACTCTCAAAATTGATGGCCTGTACTGAGGAATATAAGAATGGGGACATCCAACTCTGGGAAAGCAGCTGATCACTTCAATGAGACAGCGTTGCAATATTGTGTGCAGGAGGAACAAATGTCCGGCCTGTGCCAACTCAAACCAGACTGAATCCTAATACTACAGTAAATATGTGGCATTTTTCACATATTGGCTGTGGCCACATCAAAAAACAGATTGGCAGAGGTGCCCCATCTAATACGCAAAGGAAAAGCCATCAATTCAAAAGAGCTCGACAACCCCTTTAAATTCCCTTTGCTGTCAGGATGTAACTGATTTCAATATTATATTGCCAAAAAATGTTTTTTAAGATGAGCCATCATGGCCATTAAAATAGTCCATCAATGTGTGATTAATAGGAGTAACAACCCTGGGATCACACACCGGTTAGTGGGAAGAGGGTGACAAATTGCAGTGGGCACCATTACCCCTTTGATGTGTATCCAGATACATTAGGGCATCCATATCTGCTGCTGTACATGGTACTCCAGATAAGGTCTGAACCACAGTACCAGGCCTGCTGCATAGGCAAAAGAGCCATATTCATTCTGCTAATCAGTAGACCCCCATATCACACATTTATGGTCTATCCTAAGCATAGTTCGATGTGCTTTTTACTGCAAACCTCATAAAGTTAAACATTAGTAAAGGTGGAGGCTGTAGCCACCCCTATACACTGACAAGCAAAAGGGTAACAATGTTTTTAACTTTTGACTTTTAGATTCCATAAACATCCAAAACAGCTTTGAGTGTGAGACGACCTTCATTTTATAGACAATCATCTCGGCTTTCTCATACATAAAATGTGATTTGCAACTAGTTAGCATATGATTAGTTATGCAGATTGTCATGTCACTGCATTGTTACTGTTTTACTCCTAAAAATCAAAATTTTATTATTTTGTTAGTATTTTGTAAATCCAGTTTTGGCTTTCAGCTGAATCCTTCTGGGCGTGCTCTCAACCAGATGCAGTCATGTCTTGATCGAAATCTGATCCCAGGTCTTTTCTCACGTATATCGGTTGACTCACTTGGGTATGTATACAGCTTTTTCTACAACTCTACCCACAATTGTTGGATTCGGTTGAGGTCTGAGGACTGTGGGGACAATCGAGCACCTCTACTTCACTGTCATTGAACCATTTCTTTTCTAATCTCGACATATACTTCGGGTCGTTGTACTGCTGGAACACGAACACTATGTCGTCCTTCTCATACCCATAGTACCCAAGTGTACCCAAGTGTCCAAAGTAGCTCCTCTTGTAGAATACTCACATATAGCTCAGCATTGAGACCACCATTAATCCTGGTCAAGTATTTAACGCCTTTTGCTGTGAAACACCGCCATATCATCAGGCTTCCTCCACCAAACTTGACAGTTCCTTCAATTTCTCGATCTGTTAGCCCCTTTTTCCCTTGTTTCTTCCAGACCCACTTGCACCCGTCAGAGCCATCTATTCACTTTCGTCTCATCGCTCCAAGTTACTTATTTTCAATCTTCTACTACCCAATTTTCGTACAATTTGCAAACTCGAACCAACGCTTCTTATGATGACATTGAAGTTGAGGTTTCTTCACCTTTTTCAGGCCACCATTCTAGACTTAGTAACGTGTATTGCACGGTGCTTACATAGACATCTGTAATCTCACTATTATGAAGTATACGAGCCACCTCCACTGCCATGTTAGTCATACCAGGACTGATAGACTTTGTGATGACCAAACTTGTTGACTGATATTTTGCATGGACGTCCACTACTTGGCTTTTGAATGAATGGATGGACTTTATTTCGCATTCCTCCAACTGTCATGGCCTCACATGATGCAGTTTGGTAATTTTCGTGGCCGAGAGACCGCTATCAATTCGCTGGATGATGCTGTTTCTCTTTTCTTGGGAAATCTTCTTCATGGCTGCTCCTTGATTTGAATCTGTGACTTTTCTTTTGAGAATCAGTCTAATAAAACACGGAGCGATTAAGGAATGTGATAAAAGGTTGTAATTTGTAGTATACAGGAAGAAAAGATTTTTCCACCACCAGGAGCAAAGAAACAACAATGCAGTCACATGACAATAATCTGCAGAACTAATCATATGCTAAATAGTTGCAAATCAAATTTATGTATGAGAAAGCCAAGATGATTGTCTATAAAATGAAGGTAGTCTCACGCTCAAAGCTGTAGTCGATGGTGAGATAAGGAGCCCGGAAGTCAAAAGTTCAAACATGGATTCCCTAAAGAAAGAGGGGGTATATACACTGACAAGCAAAAGGGTAACAGTCAGCAGATTTTTGCTATGTAATCCAAAAGCAGAATGGTGTAGGAGCTGTGAGCCTAATTCTAGTGACGTGTCACTTACTAGGCTGTTTGCCAGTTAAAAAAAAAAAATCAGTGTTTTATCACCAGGAGATTATCGCTATAGGCCTGGACATCTCATGCCTCCTAGTCCATCTGCACCCCAGCACAAATGAGTAGCTTTATGTCAATTAACCGTGTAAACATTAAGCCTGCCAATCAGTGATGTGTGTGGGTTTAGGCAGAGCTCAGCATTCTAAGCTCTGTTTGATCTACAGCAAAAAAACCCCAAGATGACTGGATACAGACACATCTCTGGAATCAGGCTCTCTGCCCCTACATCATACTGCTGTAATATTACATGTGACAGATTTCCTTTAATTATATAATTTCCATCTACTTACTGTAGTTAGAAATGTGACCCCAAAAATAAAAGTCTTATCCTGCTAAATCATTACCACTCACCTACACATTAGTAAATGTACCTTGAACTCTGTTTAACTTTGGACATATTTTTGGGAACGATGAGCATAACTATATCAAATGACTTTGTAAGGTAAAACCTAATTTATAAAGCTCAACTTGTCACAATATAGACCTGTGTTTATACTCCTTAAATGGAAGCTGTCATCATATTTGGCCTTCTAAACTAAAACTAGCACCTTAAGCAGAGCCTATGCTGCATTCTATAAAGGTGCATGTTTCCCCCTGACCCCCACAGTAGACCCCACAAATACCTTTATCATATATCATACTCCCACCATATATGTAAATTATCCGGTCTGATGGGCGTCCTAATCAACGCCTCCTGTCCCTCCTTTCTCCGACCTCCTGTGCTGATTGACGTGGATGATGTCTCGGATGCCATCCATGTAGGCAGGCAAAATCTCCATATTCCCAGCTCAAGCAGGCTCACTTTGCATAGGTGTGCCAGCGCAAACTGGCAAGTTCCCAGCGCAATGTGAATGACGTCACCGGCTTGATCCATATTGCCGGGCAAAATTTTGCACCTGTGCACAGAACTCGCCAGTTCGCGCAGGTGCACCTATGTTTTAGGCTCTGTCCGCAATAGTACCTAGGATTTAACTGTCTTGGGCGCCTTCGCTGGCTACCGACAGTGTTTTCTCTGGCTGGTCTCCCCGAGATCAGTGATTGTTTTGTCTCGCAGTAGGACAGAGCATATTGCGCCTGCACGAGCAATATGTCAGGATTTTGTCGAGAGTTTGCCTGCCTACGTGGATGGTGGCAGAGGCATCATCCACGTCAATCAGCACAGCAGGATGGCGACAGGAGGGACAGTAGGCGCAGAGTAGGACGCCCATCGGTTCAGCTGGAAAATTTACATACAGGGAGGGAAATTTTATAAATGCATTTCTGGGGTCTACGGGAGGGTCAGGGGGTACCGTGCACCTTTATAGAATACAGCACAGGTGCTACTTAAGGTGCTAGTTTTAGTTTACATGGCCAAAATCTGGTGACGGCTACCTTTTAAAACCAAAAGTAATCATGTAACACTGCACTGATGGATGCAGCTCTTTAGCATTATGCATCGACTCTTTGTTTCCATCGGGTTCCATTATTTGCATCCTAGTTTTGAAAAACACGTCCATGCTGTAACCTCATGGTATGAAGCACATTCGTACTTAGCAGCTATTTATCCTTCTTCATCGATTTCTCCAGAGCACAGTAGAAACTTCATGATTTAGGATAGGAGGATATGAATATGAATATGCAATAGATTGTCAACGATTTGGTTACAAGAGACTGATCAACAGATGGGATGGAAAACTGACAATCTGATTGTATGAATGGAATTCACCAAAAATGAAAATCAATGTTTAACCCAAATTAAGGTCATCAACTCTCCTCCACCAAATATTTGTATTGCCACATAAAGATACCTTTTATGATACAAACTTTCGAGAAGTCCCAAGCAAGATTAAAAATAAAATATATATATAAATAAAATAATATATATATATATATGTATTATATACTTTATGTGATAGCCCCAGAGGCTGGTTACAGTACAGCGGTTCTTCCACTTCGGAGCCTGAGAGCTCAGCCAACTTCACCTCTCGTCTCTCCGGTTGCATTGCTTGGCTGGCTCACACAGTGAGGTAATGTAGCGTTTCCTGCTGGTCTGTTTGGGAGCCCTAAGGCTATTCCCACCCATAACAGAGCTAGGAAATAATCCTTCAGGAAACTAACCTGCCACCCACCAAAAAATAATGGAGCACACAAAGATTAAAAAAAAAATCTCATCTGTTTCTTCGACTATTATTGCCAAAATCCACATTTCCTGAGACACTACTGGTAGGAATCCCTCTTTCCGTAGCTGGTAATTTTGAAGAACTGCTACAACTTTCTTGGGTTTCTGAGGGAGTAGAAGTTTGGTAAAAATCCATCACCCATGATGGCATTGAAAGGAAGCCCTGTGGATCAACCGCGTAAAATTGCTTTGCTCCTCTTACCCTTGAGGAAGCAACAGATAAACTGTTTACGCTGCTGCATTTTTTCATTACACCACCAGGTGGTGTTAAGGAGGGGGGTGGTGAAAAGAGGGATGTGAGGGATAAACTACTAAAAGTCTCTGAGGGCTCACTTGTGCCTCTTAGGCTTCCTCCAGCCCCTTCTTCATCAGAAGGGTCCATAGAGTCATGAAGAGTACATCCGGGACTAGTGCTACCACCGCTGCTATGGCTCCGCTGATGCCTGCGAATTTTCTGAAGTGCAAAGTTAGGTCGGTTGCTTCTCCTCTGCACCATGGAAAGTGAAGAAATAGGAAGCGTTGTACGATGTGATGTGGGCGCCACACGGAGATCAGGGAGGTCCAAGGTGCATTGGGGAGAGTCACTTAGATTTAAACTATCTTCAAGAGTTGTCTGTAAGCTATCTTCAGAGGTTGGGCTGCCACTTTCAATAGATGAATTGCTTTCTGTTGTCTGAAATTAACGGAAATCTCCTTAATTTACTGACTAAACAAAGTTAATATATTTGTCAACATTTTTTTTTACTTTTTAGAACAAAACTTACCTGCCTAAGAAGTGCACAGTTGACATCAGGTGAACGTAGTGTAGCCCAAGAATCTGGAGGAGAAAGTTTAGGGAGACTTTTCTTAAGGGTTTGATCTTCTGGATCAGAATCTGTGGTAGGTATAGATGGATGGAAGAACTCTGCAGGGACTGGCAAAAGGGGAATCAAGGAGTCTGTAGGACAAGGCTGCGAAGAAACTGAAGGAGCAAAAATTCAGAATAGAGAGTGAAAAAACATTTGGTTAGTATCACTATCACGGCAACCTTGTCTTCTTATTCTGCAAAGCTAGGCTATAGGTTATTATTATTATTATTATTATTATTCTTAGTTGTAATTTTAAAAAGATGGGTCTTAAAGAGAACCTGTCACCAGAGTCTTCCCTTATGTGCTGCAGCCACTACCAGTGAGCCCTTATTTACAGCATTCCAGAATTCTATATATAAGAGCCCAAACTGCTCTGGGAGCACTTATATATACCAAGGGGGAGGCCCGGTCCAAAGGGTGTTGCTGCTCTGTGGTCCGGTGCTCCTCTTTGCGTCCTCCTTCTACCCAGCCCAGTGTGGATAACGTGTCCTATGTCATCCACACAGGCCGGTATTGACAACCTGTATCCTGCTGAGGGCAGATTAAAGTACTGTAATGCGCAGGTTTGAAGAAAGGTTAAAGACTACACTACAATATTTTGATTTGCCCTTAGCAGGCAGATCAAAGTGCATGTGGGCAGGACCACAATGCCGGCCGGTGTGGATGACGTAGGAGGCATCAACCACACAAGGCTGGGTAGAAGGAGAATGACAATCGCCATAGAGAGGAGGCGCCGGTCCGGAGAACAGCAACATCCATCGGACCTGACCACCGCATAGGGGAGTATTATAAAAGTGATTTTTACGTTCTACAGCGTGGCCTGGGCTCTTATATACAGTATTCTGGAATGCTGTATATAAGGGCTCACTGGTGGTGGCCACAGTTTATAGGGGCCAAATCTGGTGACAGATTCTCTTTAATTAGTGATGGGTGAATAGTAACTATTCGTGGCCGGATTATTCGTAACGTATCTCAACGTACTATTCCGGTATTCATAATGAATAATGTACCTAATGCAACGTAATGTGGAACCCGAGCAGTTTTCTTGCCGTGACGAATACTGGAATAGTACTCTGTATTTGGTAAGCACTATCTGAACTCGAATAGTTACTATTCGCTCATCTCTAGTCTTAATTTTTCATGCCCCAAAAAATTGAATTATGTAACACAATATGGTTGTCGCGAGTAGGAGGTGAGAACTGGGTCCTCTATTATCAGATATGAGAAGGCGTGAAACAAGACATTCCTAATGAAAATAAAAGCTTTTTCTGACCATCAACAGGTATAATTCCATACAAACAAATAGGCCAACGTTTGAGTTGCATATAGGACCTTGTTTAAAGCCTGAAATTGAAATTATGGCATGGCTTTCAGAAATTACAGAGGTACGTCTAAAACTTTGCTAAATTGCGCTAATTTGATCTAAAGAAAGTCAAGTAAGAAGAGGCATTAAGTTAAACAAAAGTACAATGTGATAAATCATTCACCATAAGCCAATTGGTGCATCTAGTCTAGTTCTAAGCTGTCTACATTAAAGACAGTACTAATAATTAGTATTAAAGGAAGTATGTCAAAAGGTTTTTCTGTCACCATGTTTTTGATCTCCCATCTAAGAGCAGCAAATTGTAGAGACAGAGACCCTGATTCCAGGGATGTGTCAGTTACTGGGCTGTTTGCTGTCATTTTGATAAAATCGATCTTTTCTCTCCTGCAGATCTACTAGTTCTCTGAATGCTGAGCTCTGTATAACCCTGCCCACAACACTGATTGGCAGCTTTCGGTTTGCATTGTGCATAGGCAGAAAGCTGACAATCAGTGGTAGGGGCGTGGCAGGACTACCGGGCAGTAAGTTTACTAGTCCTCTAGTAATATTATTCTACTGATAAAACAGTAATTTTATCGAACTGCAGCAAGAAACCTAGTAGGTGACACATTGCTGGAATTAGGGTCTCTGTCTCTACATTATGCTGCTCTCAGATTAGGTGGCAAAAATCTGGAGACATATTCCCTTTAAGTTGGCACTGTATAGCATACATGTTTTAAAAAGGTTAGCAGAAACAAAATTATTCTTATTTGAAAATGTATTTAAATCTGATTACATTGTGCATTGTTTTTACATTATTTATGTGTTTATTGGTGTGGCCAAGTTGATAGAAGCAGGCATTTGTCACACATGGCAGCATAATGTGACAACAGATATGTTGATTTTAGTAGTCTGTCACTTTTGTGCTAATGGTTAGTAGTTTTGGAGAACTTACATCTTTGGCAGCTGTAAGGATTGCACAGTAACCTAGGGCATAACCGCAACTAAGCACATACGGTAGGTGGGCTTGACGCCTGTGCCTACTGTACCTGGATGTGCATCCAAATGTGCGCATTCAGCTGAAGTGTATTACAGCTCAGAGACCCACCGGCTCCCTCCTTCACAATACATGCCGTCAACCAATCATAAGCTGGCAGCTGACATGGGCTTGTTAGTCATGGGCGGTGCATGGCATTGATATGTGTTGCCTGTGCCAACACGCCGTAGTTTCCGGCTTCCACACCGACTATAGATAAGAATGCTGCACCTTTTGGAGAAGAAGAATAGTTTGTTTCTTTTTAAAATATGCTGGAAAAGAATGAAGGGCATTAATATTTGAAGGGGACCAGAAAGGGGGGTATTGTTATAGGATGGGGCCTAGATTGGGGGGAAATATTATTGGAAGGGTCCAGGACAAGGGACAGTATTACTTGAAGGACTCAGAATGGGGGACATTATTCTTTGATGGGGTCAAAGATGGAGACATTATTAAATAAATAGCCAAGGATGGGGGACATTAATACTGGAAAGGGCCCAGGAAGGAAAACATTATTACAGGAAGGAGCAAAGATGGAGGACATTATTACTTGAAGGGTCCCAGGATGGAGGCATTGTAATAGAACGGGGCCCAGGATAGAGGGCATTGATATAGGATGGGACCCAGGAGGGGGGGGGCAATATTATTGTAAGGGCTAAGGACAAGAGACATTATTACTTGAAGGGATTTGGATGGGAGACATTATTACTGGATGGGGCCAAGGATGAAGACATTATTAAATAAATGGCCAAGGAAGGGGGGCATTAATACTGGAAATGACCCAGGAAAGAAAAGATTATTACAAAAAAAGAGCCAAGATGAAGGACATTATTACTTGAAGGGTCCCAGGGTGGGGGCATTGTAATAGAATGGGGACCAGGATGGGGGACATTATTTTTGTAAGAGCCCAAGACAAGGGACATTATTACTTGAAGGGCTCAAGATGGGAGACATTGTTACTGGATGGGGCCAAGGATGGATAAATTATTAAATAAATGGCAATGGACTGGGCACATCAATACTGGTAAGGGCTCAAGAAGGAGAACATTATTACAGGAATGGGCCAGGACAGGGGACTTAATTACTTGAAAGGGCCCAGGATGGAGAACATTGTTATAGGATGGTGCCCAGGATGGGGGACATTATTTTTGGGAGGGCCCAGGGAAAGGGACATTATTACTTGAAAGACTCAGGATGGGAGACATTATTAGTAATAATGTCTCCCATCCTGAGTCCTTCAAGTAATTTATTACATAAATGGTTCAGAATTTGAGACATTATTACTAAAAGGCGCCCAGGATGGAGATATTATTAAAAGAAAATAGCCAAGATTGGGGGACGTTAATACTGGAAAGAGCCCAGGAAGGAGAACATTATTCCAGGAAGGAGCAAGGACAGAGGACATTATTACATGTGGGGGCAGGTGGGGGTCCAGGTCCACATGGACTCTAGTTACGCTGAGAGCAAGTTCTCCAAAAGTACATAGAACATAAATGACAGATTAGTGAACTCAACATATCTACCCCCACTTTGTGTTGCCCTTAGTGAGGAGCATAACAGAGATGACAGGTTCCAAATAAGAATGAATTAAGCTGCTACATAATGATGTCGTGATGTCATGTCTGGCTACTATAAGGAAATGCTAAATTTATGATGTTACCTTTTTCATTCCTAAAAATTGTGCCTAAAATCCAGAGTATTGTTTCTTTACAACCCTAATTCTCTCACATAAAGGCCAGAGACTCTGTTGCACAATATTTAGCGGCTGATGACCCGAGCCTGATTGTTGGTCACCAGAGCCGTGCCAAGATAAAACACTACACATTTTCCCTTATTTTTTCATTTCTTCAGTGGAGAAATCTGTCAGTTTTCAGTTTGTAGTTTCAATGAAGGGAAAAAAACCTTACAAATAACCCAAATCATTCTGCGAATAAAACATTGTGTTGTAGGAACTGCAGTGTATTAATTTAGAATGGCAAAAAAAAGCCTGAAAGGATAGAAGTCGTGTTATTGTACCGTATGTTTGGTGGACAGAATGCTGGAACATTGCATTTGTAGAGAAACATTGTTATCTAAAGGTCAGTGCCACTCCACAAGAATTGCGTTAGTTCTACAATTTGCCTGAAAACGAGCAGTTTTCTTTTTTTCTATTTTATACAAAAGCTTTAGAATCCGAGGCATTTTAAAAGCATTTTCTTCTAAAAGAAACACTCCTCACCTGGGTGGCTCTCTTCTTTGAGCCAACTGTCCCACGACTCGGCCGGGGTTAATGATACTTTGTCAATCTCACACAGATAGCGATCGGGGGTAGGGGAACCAGGAATGCTAGCAAGGGGGAACAGGTTTTCCCCAAATACTCCAATCCCCAAAGAATCTGGGCTGTCTTGGCCTTCCTTTTAAGAAAATAGATTCATGAGTCTTCAGTTTTGTATAACACTGACACAATGTTTTGCATAGGACATAATGAAGTCATTAGTTTTACAAAATTAGGCTTAGTTCACATGTCCTTTTGTCATCTGTTAGGAGTAGAACGGATCCTGCAGAGATTCTTTGGGGAAACTGATTTCTGTCTGTTTTTAACATGGAAGTCTATGGAGGATGGATCCATTAATGGGTTTCTACCGTGTTTCCCCAAAATAAGCCCTACCCCAAAAATAAACCCTAGTTACGGTTCAATAATGAAGTGTCCATGGAGCTAAAAAAGTTAAATACTGCAGGACAATTCATTATAGACTGCAGACGCCCCTAAAAGAGAGAAGAAAGAAGACAGAAGACCCCAAAATCATACTCACCAGACACCAAACGGGAGGACCTGCAGTGGAACGCATCAAGGACCTGCAGTGGAACACACCCACACACATCAGATCACACACTCACACATATCAGATCACACATCAGATCACACATCAGATCACACATCAGATAGCACACTCACACATCATACACACACAACAGATTGCACACACATCAGATCGCGCACACACACACACACACACACACACACAACAGATCCCACATACAATCACACATCAGATCACACACACACACACATACACACACACACAACAGATTGCACACACATCAGATCGCGCACACACACACACACACACACAACAGATCCCACATACAATCACACATCAGATGGCACACAGACACACTCACCACATCCGATGATATCTATTGCGTTCCACCGCAGGTCCTTGAGCTCCACTGCACCATGTCCCAGGTTCCCCTGCCAGAAGCATTCGATATTGCCTGATGAGTCGAGTTTGTGTGTGCGATCTGATGTGTGATTGTGTGTGCTATCTGATGTGTGTGTATGTGATTTGATGTATGTGAGTGTGTCGGCCAGAAGCAGGGGAAGACTGAATGCATCTTACCTACTGGGAGCACCCGCTGAAGATCGCAGGAGGACCTTGGAGCCACGCAGACATCTGGGATCTCGTAAGTATGATTCTCCTGGGAAGGGGGGGGGTGTCTGTTTTTTGTGGGTTGTAAACTTACCCCCAACCCGTGTTTTCTCGAGACTTAGGGCGGCTTTGCACGTTGCGACATTGCACGTGCGATGTCGGTGGGGTCAAATCGAAAGTGACGCACATCCGGCGTCGCAGTCGATATCGTAGTGTGCAAATCCTTTTTGATACGATGAACGAGCACAAAAGCGTCGTTATCGTATCATCGCTGCAGCCTCCGACATTTCCATAATGCCGGTGCAGCGACAGGTGCGATGTTGTTCCTTGCTCCTGTAGCAGCACACATCGCTGTGTGTGAAGCCGCAGGAGCGAGGAACTTCAACTTACCTGCCGCCGGCTGCAATGAGAAGGACGGAGGTGGGCGGGATGTTTACATCCTGCTCATCTCCGCCCCTCCGCTTCAATTGGCCGCCTGCCGTGTGACGTCACTGTGACGCCGCACGACCCGCCCCCTTAGGAAGGAGGCGGGTCGCCGGCCAGAGGGACATCGCACGGCAGGTATGTGCGTGTAAAGCTGCCGTAGCGATAATAATCGCTACGGCAGCTTTCACTATATATCGAACGGGCGACGGGGGCGGGACTATCGCTGCAGCATCGGTAACACATTGTTACTGATGTCGCAGCGTGCAAAGCCCGCCTAAGCCTTACCCTTAAAATAAACCCTAACAAATTTTTATGTGCCAAAAATAATATGACAGTGTCTTATTTTTGGGGAAACACGGTATTTATCTTCCATTTGTAACGGATCTAGTAAGAAAACAATGGATCTGTTACAAATGCAAGGACAATGGATGACTAAATGGCAATTCGTTACCGGATCCATCCTCTAAAGACTCTTATGTTTAAAGACGGATCTGGCAGACATCCATGATTTAATAACGGACAAAAAAGTTCTGTTTGTACAAGTTTTTTGCCAACGATTCTCTGATGGATCCGTTGTAAGAGCTGCCTACAGGACATGTGAACTCAGCCTCACATTGTATCCACTTTTAGGAAAAAATATGGATGTTCGCATCTGGTTTATTATATCACACAGTAAATACTAGTTTTTAAAACAATTTTTAATTCATTTTGCTTTTTTTTTGGAAACCAGCAAACATCCTATTATGTATCTGAAATGCAAACAGTCTAAATCGATAGGTGTGTAATGAGAAACACAGTATGACAAGTACAAAACAATGGATAAAAACAGTTTGAACAATCGCGCACATCCGGCGCCGGTAATGACGTCGCAATGTGTAAAGCCTAGATGCGCCGATAAACGATCGCAAAAGCGTCGAAAATCGGTGATCTGTGTAGTGTCAGTCATTTTCATAATGTCGCACCAATAGGAGATACGATGTTGTTCCTCGTTCCTGCAGCAGTACACATCACTGTGTGTGAAGCCGCAGGAGCGAGGAACATCTCCTTACCTGCCTCCACCGGCTATGCGGAAGGAAGGAGGTGGGCGGGATGTTTACGTTGTGCTCATCTCCGCCCCTCCGCTTCTATTGGCCGCCTGCTGTGTGACGTCGCTGTGACGCCACACGACCTGCCCCCTTAGGAAGGAGGCGGGTCGCCGGCCAGAGCGACGTTGCAGGACAGGTAAGTGCGTGTGAAGCTGCCGTAGCGATAATTTTCGCTACGGCTGCTATCACAAGATATCGCAGCTGTGACGGGGGCGGGGACTATCGCGCTCGGCATCGCAGCATCGGCTTGCGATGTCGTAGTGTGCAAAGGGCCCCTAAGTGTTTGCCCCAGGTTGGGTTTCACCCTCTTAGCTTCCCTGGTTGCCCAGTACAAAACGAAGGACAAAGCTGATGCATGGTATGCTGCATTACTTTTGTTAACGGGTATTTTTATTAAAAAATTATAATGCTTTAATTATACTTGAAAAGTGTGACATTTTACAAGATCTAGCTGTAATCCACAATTTGTGCTCCTTAAATTTACTCGTAGTCAAAGTGAATTTGTCACCAGGTTTTGCTAAACCAACTGAGAGCAGCATAATGTAGGGGTAGAGACCCTGATTCCAGCATTGTACCACTTACTAAGCTTCATTTTATATATTTTTTTTGTAAAATCACTGTTTTATCTGGAATTAAACATAGAAGAAAGAAAAAGTGGCACTCACCACTGATGCATTATTTATCCTTTATTGTTCCATGATAGTATGGAAAGTTGCAGTGGAAAGACACAGGTGGGTGTCTACTACGAATTCCCATACTATTATTCAACAATAAAGGATAAGTAATGCGTCAGTGGTGAGCGCCACTTTTTCTTTCTTCTGTATTTAGTTCCTGAAAACTAAAACTACATGGTTTCAAGACTACATCTAGAATATGGGATCCAGTTTTTGGCTCCACATTTTAAAAAGCACATTCAGAAGTTAAGCGGGCTTTACAAGCTACTATATCGTTAATGAATTATCGTCGGGGTCACGGTGTTTGTTACGCACATCCGGCATTATTACCGATATCGCAGTGTGTGACACTTATGTGCGACCAAAAATGATCGCAAAAGCGGCAAAAATTGTTTGCCGCGGAGAGGTCATCCTGAAACAAAATATCGTTTTCTTCTAATTAGCGATGTTGTTCTTCGTTCCTGCGGCAGCACACATCGCTATGTGTGAGACCGCAGGAGCGACGAACAGCTCCTTACCTGCCTTGCGGAAGGAAGGAGGTGGGTGGGATGTTTACGTCCCGCTCATCTCCGCCCCTCCGCTTCTATTGGACGGCTGCCGTGTGACATCGCTAGAACGCTGCACGACTCGCCCTCTTAGAAAGGAGACGGTTCGCCGGCCAGAGCGACGTCGCAGGACAGGTAAGTCCGTGTGACGGGGGTAAGCGAGGTTGTGCGCGACAGGCAGCGATTTGCCTGTATTGTACAATCCACGGGGGCGGGTACGATCGCTTGCGATCTCGGTAGCGAGATCGCAGCGTGTAAAGCCTGCTTTAGAGTCAGTTCAAAGTTGGGCAACTAGACTACTACAAGGAATGGAAGGCCTCACATATGATGAGAGGTTGGAAAAGTTAGATTTGTTTATACATATAAATGAGATCTCCTCTGAGACATCTAAATACATATGTAGTCAATATAAAGGACTGGCACATGACTTATTTCTTCCAAAGACAATACTAAGGACAGGGGGCACTCACTGCGAGTGGAAGAAAAGCGATTCTGGCAGCTAAATAGGAAAGGGTTCTTTACAGTTAGAGCAGTCAGACTGTGGAATGCCCGACCACAAGAGGTAGTAATGGCAGATACTATAACAGCTTTTAATTAGGGCTGGATGATTTCCTCAGTACACAAAACATTGTTGGTTATAAATGACTTAGGGACCAAAGGTATAATTGGTGGAGGAAGGTTGAACTAGATGGACCTAGGTCTCTTTTAAATCAATCTAACTACTATGTGCTACAAGTTGAGCACCACCGCGTGTGACACTTTTTTCTACCAGCTCTGCATGTTCCAGTGATATATACTTGAGGTTTGCTATTCTTTTGTAATGGAAATCACAGCTAAATTTGCTGCAAATCTATCATTTCTCTGTATACGGTAATTCTGCCCACACCACTGATTCACAGGTTTCTGCTTATGCAAAGTGTACACAGCAAGCTGCCAATCAGTGGTTGGGGTAGAATTATACAGAGATCATGAATTTGGAGGACTACCTGGCAGCAGGTTTACTAGTCCTCTAGTGATAATCTCCTACTGATAAAACAATGATTTTATAAAAACTACAGCGAACAGCCCAGTAAGTGACACATAGCTGGAATAAGGATCTATGCCTCTGCTTTATGCTGCCCTAAGATTAGGTGGCAAAAAACGGATAACAGATTCTTTTTAATGTGCACCCAATATGTGTAACATCTTACTGTTGACTCCAAATAGAAACACTTCCATTAAAAAATGCATACAGTCAGATGTCACCTTTCTCCACAAATATTAACGAACCCCATACACACTAGCCTATCCTTGGCAGAACTCACCGATATTGCTGTGTATAATGTGTATAGCAGCCTCCTGACTCTTCCTTGATGGATTCTGTCGAGGAAATGAAGGATTCGTCATGTCCGATTTCCGATCCTTTTGATCAGAGGAATCGGCCAAAGAGAACACAAGAGCGTTCTTGTGTTTGGGGACTCGAGAGAGATAGCTATCAGCTGGATGGCTGTCTTTAGTGTATCGGGGTTTTAGACTCTATCATTTCATCTCAGGATGGTTGATCCTGGGCAGTTGGCCCATAGTTGTGAAATATTCATCCAACAATCAATAACAACATTGATTTTCCTCATACACATAATAAAAAAAATCAGAACTCAAAACATACTGTAGATGTGCAAATACTGTAAGAGAGCATTTATCTCCAGTCCCGAGCACTGTCCAAGAACTTCTAGAAAAAAAATGTGAATTGTGCTGTCGGAGGTTGGACTATTGTAATTTCTTGGGGACAAACCACTGATGGAGAAATGTAGATATGAAAGGAAATTACCTTGACATCACAATGACATGAGGAAAAGGTGGATATGGAATATGAGGATGTTATTTCATGAATATATGAAGCTCTGTATCCTGGATACATTTCTGAATCTCTATAGTTAGTTAACTGGGATGTATTATTTAGGACAGTGGTCTCCAACCTTTCTGACCTGTGGAGCCACTTTCGGCTCTCAGAGAGGGTCACAAGCCACAAGTAGTTGCCGCCCCTCATATTAGTGACACCCAGAGCCCCCATTACAAGTATAGTGACGGCCAAAGCTTTTCCACAGAAATCACACAAAGGCAGTATACCAATATCCAGGGGCTCCTACCTCCATTAAGACCTGATCTTCTGTGTGGAGCTACTCACAAATGTCACCATCTGGAGACCTGTTCTTCGTAGCTGTTTGCAAGACCTGGTGCAAATGCAATCAGCTGGCAGACATGTGGCTCCTGAGTCACAGGTTAGGGACCCCTGATTTAGGAGATCAATTGGATATGCTATCAATATGGCGATATGCTTCTAGGTTGGTGGAGAGCTGGTGGTATGTTTAAAAATGACCAACCACCAGGATTTTCCTATATTAACTAAAGCCAGTGCTATACTGGTGCTATCATGCTGATTCTATACAGACCCTTAGTTGTGAGATCGGATGTATACTTTCTGAAATATAGGCAAGTAAAGTTTGTGAAATACACGGTTACTTGATTTATAGGTGCTGCAGAATATCCAATAGGTGGGTCAGGTTTTGATAGATATTTCTGCCCCTGTCTGCTGCCTGTCCTTCCTCCCTCCTTTCTTCCGTTGAAATAACAGAAACAGGGGAGGAAGGACAGGCAGCAGACAGGGGCGGGAATAACTAGCAAAACCCGACTCACCTATTAGATATTCTGCAGCACCTATCAATCAGGTAACAGTGCATTTCACAAACTTTACTTGCTTGTATTTCAGAAACTATACATCTGATCTAATAACTAAAGGTATGTATAGAATCAGCATGATAGCACCAGTATAGCACTGGATTTAGTTTATATATGAAAATCCTGGTGGTTGGACCTCTTTAAGTATGAGCTATTTATATTTCCTGCATTGCTCTAAGATTCCAAAACTAATATAATCTTGCATGTTTCATAAATTAATTTTGTGGTCTAATGTGCACCCTATTAACATTTTTACTCCTTTATATCTTCAAAACAAAACTTACAACTGTGTTGTTTAGGCCTGTTTCAGACATCCGGAATTTTGCCGGATTGACGGATCTGGCACACTCCAGTAAAGTGCAATACAGTACAATTGCATCGCGGCAACCTCGGGTCACATGCTGTTATGTGACTAGAGTATGTGACCAGAGGTTGCCGCGATGCCATTGTACTGTATTGCTCTGTACTGGAGTGTGCCGGATCCGGTAATCCAGCAAAATGCCGGACGTGTGAAACGGGCATTAGCACCATGTGATCCCTTAGGTCTCACTGACATTATATTAGTCTTCAAAAATGCTAACATTAACATACTAATGACCAAAACTTAAACTGGTAATGTGTTCTCAATGACAAGTTGAACTTAACTTTAAGGACACATTCAGATGACTAAGGAGTGAAAAAAAAATGTATCTATTAACATCAGATGACCTCAGAGTTATCTGTATTTTAATTGTGTCTCATAAATTGAATGTCTGATTCCGATCCCCAAATAGGATAAGAATGAAACATGGGCTGAGTTTAAAGTAGTTGTCTGGTCAGAGGATTGGATAGGTCAGCAATTTCAGACCAATGGGGGTTATTTACTCTTATCGATAAGTCACCAATATCATCTGACCGGATAATCCCTCTAGCAAAATGCATACAGATCAGTTAAAAAAAATGCTTATGTAAATACTTATAGTAAACTTGATGGCTCCATGTACAGACAGCACATGGACAAGAAATACTGGAATCTAAATGTTTCCCCAAAAGGGTACACAGCATAAACATTAATCACTTATCGACTCGCTAGGTGACACATGTTAGGTCTTTGTTCACATCTCTTTCTCTCAGTCGCCAGTGGAAGGGGAAAGCAGTGAATATGCATTAAATATTATTGTCGGACCCGGAAGTAGTGCTGCAGTAGCAGGGATGTGGTAAGTACTGCTTTAACCCATTTGTTTCCTTTTTTTTTTTTACAATGGCCAATCCCAGCAATGCCAATACTTGACATGACTGTGATGGGCAGGGAGAGGATGGTTTTGCCATCCAGTCATTTACCGATTCATGGCAAGATTGCCAACGTTTGTGGTAAATGCTCGGATGTTCGATCCCGATCCGATCTGGCCAAAGATCGTACGATTTAAACGTTTTCCGATCTTTGCCAATCAGGATCACTCACCTCAACTGACGAGGAGTGTAATAGAGAAGAAACAAGTAGGACAAAGCAGGTCGGCATCAATCTGTTTAATGAAAGCTGGCTAAGATGTGATGTGGGGTAAATACTAGAGATGATCGGATTGATCCGCTGAGAATCAGTTTCAAGTCGAATTTCCTGAAATTCGAAGGTCTCAGTGTATTCAAATAGTTTGAGATTCGATTCCCGCAGATCGCAAGAATTAAAAAAAGAAAAGAAAACAGCTAAATTATTTACAAACCATTTCAAGGCAATTGGACTACACTACTTGAGATTAAGCAAAACTTTTTCCAAATTTTGGGAAAACTAGCCAAACCATGGGGATGTGAATTTTAAAAAGTTTGGCAATCTCTAGTAAGTACTGTACGTCATTGATTTAGATAAAAACAAAAGATGATGGCTAATTTCGAAATTTAATTCTACAAAAATGATAATACTGTTCATATTTTGTTACATTTGGATCAGGGCAAATTTGGGCATATGGACACCACACAGGTTTTCAGAGTTCAGAGTTGCTTACAAGCAGCATCTCACCCTCTGGAGGACACTGTCCATTTATTTCATAGATGACTATCATGTAATACTATATTTCTTCTGTAATATCCAATAAACTTTATCTTCTGTATCTAACAAATTGTCTCTGTATCACCAATTAACAATCTTTACAAAAATCTTGTGTTTACAAAAATTACTAAAAAAACAGAACCACCTGCATTAGAGCATTACACTTATACTATGACTGTGAATCAGCTGTAGAAAGGCTTCATTAGGTTAAAGGTAAAGCCAGGTGGAGCAGCGGCACAATTTTGTGGGTGAAACATCTGTTCCCCTGCAAAATAAAGTAATTAACTAGCAACTTGAAAACCACTGCGGTTGTATCTTGTCCGTACTAGGATCACTTTGTCTGGCCTTACCCTTAAGGCCCTGTTACACGCAACGACGTATCTAACGATATATCGCCGTGGTCACGGATTCCGTGACGCACATTTGGCATCGTTAGCGACGTCGTTGTGTGTGACAGCAAGGAACGACCATTAACAATGGAAAATACTCACCTTATCGTCCATCGTTGACACGCTGTTCCTTTTCAAAAAATCGTTGATTGTTGAGCACGCAGGTTGTTCGTCGCTCCCGAGGCAGCACACATCGCTATGTGTGACACCGCGGGAGCGACGAAGTATAGCTTACCTGCGGCCGCCGGCAATGAGGAAGGAGGTGGGCGGGATGTTACATCCCGCTCATCTCCGCCCCTCCGCTTCTATTGGGCAGCCGCTTAGTGATGCCGTTGTGACGGCGCACGAACCACCCCCTTAGAAAGGAGGCGGTTCTCCGGACACAGCAACGTCGCTAGGCAGGTAAGTATGTGTGCCGGCTCCTAACGATATTGTGCGCCACGGGCAGCGATTTGCCCGTGACGCACAAACGACGGGTGCCGGTACGCTCGCTTAGTAATATCGCAAGTGATATCGCTGCGTGTAACACCCCCTTTACACTTCTTAGTTGAAGAGATGAGATGTTACATAGATGCCATGGAAGTATGATAGAGGTTAAATCACACAAGTTAAAGGGAACCTGTCAGGTCCCATATGCGTTCTGACCTACAAGCAGGGTGTTGTGTGGCCTAGTAACCCCTTCCTACCCATCCCTGTGTTTTAATATTGTGTAAAATTTAATTTATAAAAAAAGTTTTATAACTTACGTGTTTCCTATGTAAATGAGCAGAGAGAGACTAGTTCCAAGGGCGTCTCTTCGCCTTTTCTGGTTTGCTCTCTTCTCATGGTATCATGCCCCTGTTGGCGTAATACCATGGATTTATATGAGCAACGTTACTGTCAGCTCCTGGAATTCCTGCGCATGCGCGCTTATCATTTGTGCAGCCTTCTTAGCTGGGTGTTTGCTTGCTGGCTTTAGAGACGCTCTGCGCATGGTCGGAAGCGCAGGAGCATTTAGATGATGCGCAGTGCGCTTGCCGACAAGTGTACACCCGGCTAACAAGGCTGCGGAAATGAGAAGCGTGCATGCGCGGGAATTCCAGGAGCTGATAGCTATGGGCACACAGGGGCGTGATACCACAGAAAGAGGGCAAACTAGACGGGGCGAAGTGACGCTCTTGGGACTAGTTCCTCTGCTCATTTACATAGGGAACACGTAAGTTCTAAAACTTTTTTTATAAATTCATTTTACACACTATTACAACACAGGGATGGGTAGGAAGGGGTTTTTAGGCTACACATCACCCTTTTTGTAGGTTACAAGGCATATGAGACCTAACAGGTTCCCTTTAAACCTGTTATCAGGTTTTTGTCACCTAATCTGAGAGCAGCATAACGTAGAGGCATAGATTCTGATTAGCCATGTGTCAAATACTCAGCTGCTTGCTGTAGTTTTCATAAAATCATTGTTTTATCACCAGGAGATTATCATTAGAGTACTAGTAAATCTGCTTCCAGGTAGTCATCTGTATTCATGAGCTCTGTATAACCTTGCCCCTATCACTGAAGCTGCCAATCAGTGGTGTGGGCAGGGTTATACAAAGCTAAACATTCAGAGAACTACTAGATTTACCACAGATTATATCAAATTGACAGCAACCAGCCCAGTAAGTAATACATAACTGGTATCATGGTCTCTGCACCTACATCATGCTGCTCTTAGATGTGATAGAAAAACCTGGTGACAGATTCCATTTAATACTATAGCACAGTAAGACATTATGGACAATTGTACTTTGTGGAAACAGCAAACAACTAGCTGCTACTTTCAAGGTCTGTCCAGCAACTCAGCAACTCCTGGTGTTCATGCGTTCTTTACTCTGCCATCTCAACTTAGGTTAACAATGTTGTCTCTGTTATCCTGATGCTGTCCACAATTGTTACTCTACTTTTCCTGTGAGTAATTGCATCTCAACAAGCAAGTTACCAGTTTATCTATCCATCTCTATGCTATTTCTGTAAGCAACTGCATCTCTGTAAGCAAGTTAACAGTTTACCTTTATATCTCTACTCTTCCTGTATGTAATTGTATTTCTGCAATCAAGACATCAGTTGCCTACACATCTCTGCTGTTCCAGTACTGTCTGCATATCTGGCTCAGCTGCATTAAAATGAACCTGTCATGTCCAATATGCACCCAGAACCACGAGCAGTACTGTTTGCATATTGCTAATCCCTGCCTAACCATCCCTGTATCTAGTAGACTAGATGAAGAGATCTTTAGAAAAGTATTTCTAAAGATCTTTTATCGTATGCTAATGAGCGAGGGAATTAGTCCTCTGGGCGTTAGTTCCCCTGGATAGTTAGCCCACTTATCATGTTAGTATGCCATTGTGGGTGTGCTAACATGCTAATGAATGTGCAGCGTCAGAGGATGATCTCACTCACCTCTGCGCTACCATCACCGTCCGATACAGGATTTCGGCTCAGTGCACATGAAACGCCCACGCCAGGGCTTGCAGGGCTCGCACGGTCACCGGGCCGGTGGTAGTCAGGGTCAGGTTGTGAGTGGCCCAACCCGGCTTCCGTGACCCCCGGCGGGTTTCAATAAAAGGAAAGTCCGACCGTCAGTCCGGTGTTACAAAAGGGATGGAAGGAGGGTACGGGGTTCCTGGGAAACTTGCCATTGCCCTCCCCCAGGAAATGGTACGGGACGGGGTTGGGGGATGCTTGCAGCGCCACCCGTGGTTTGTGGCCAGGTGTTCAGCCGCCGCTGCGCAGTCTTTCTCCGGGGCAGGTGTTACGGGCAGCCGGATGAAATCGCTCCTCACGGGTGGAGCGGGGTGGCCCCGGGAGGTTTTGAGACCCAGGGCAACAGTCCTCAGGGACACCGGGGGCACAGGGCAGCGGCATTACTCACAGCAGTCACAGAGTGCGGTTCCAGTTGTTCTTTATTAAGAGTCCATTCCACATCGCACCCGGGTGCTGGTCCTAGCCGCCTATAGTCTTTGGTCGGTCCCGGGCAGGTAGGAGGAAGGGGCTGGTGTGATAATACTATCCCCGTGGCATGGAGCATCTTGGGGACCCGCCGCCATTCTGTCTGTCTCTCTTCCAGTAGCGGTCAACATACAAACCGCCAAAGGGTATAACTTTCTCCAGGGATCCCCCAGTCCTCAGCTCCATTCCCTTCCTTTTAGGTGTTATTAGCCCTGGTCTCGTGGCATCTCCTGAGCAGGAGCTGTCCTGTGTAAGTCTGCACTCTGCTGCAGCCTCTGACGATCTGCACTAAACTCACTCCTATTCAGGCCCCCCTCCCCTTGGTAGTCATGGGGACCTGGCTGTGTCCAGCCACCTGCTCATTAAGGAGACAGGATGAGTCATGGACTCAAAACTTCATACTGCAAAAGCTATTAACTCCTTCCTGCCAGTGTGATGTGAGTGTATGTTGTGGGGACTCTTCTGCCTCCTGACCGGGAAAAATGGGGTAACATTTAATACCCTGTAGCGACCCATTTACAGGGGCGTTACACACATGACACCGGAGTTTTGGTCATGCTCACTATGAAGCCGCGTGTACACGTCTTGGCTTCAAACTGAAGTAGAGCGCATGATCGGTAGTTCGGGATCATGTGCACTGAGCCGAAATCCAGTGTCGGATGCGATGGCGGTGGAAAGGTGAGTGAGATCATCCTGTGACGCTGCACATTCATTAGCATGATAGTACACCCACAGGGGCCAACAGGGGTGTACTAACATGCTAATGGAGCAGACTGGCCGGGGAACTAACGCCCAGGGGACTAGTGCCCTCACTCACTAGCATACGATAAAAGATCTTTAGAAATACTTTTTCTAAAGATCTCTCTATCTATGCTAGAGTATACAGGGAGGCTTAGGCAGGGATTAGCAATATACACCCAGAACTGCTCGTGGTTCTAGGTGCATATTGCACCTGACAGGTTCGCTTGAAGTACTTCCAGCACTGGTTGTCCATCTGCTGCCCTGCATACTCCACAGCTGCACTGTATCATTGACTCCAATCTGTTCTGCTCACTCCGAGCAATGAATTAGAGAATCCACCTCACTAGGCAAGGCATGGAACCAGGAAACCCATGACATGAAGCTACTATTACAATTTTTGTGCTGATATTAATGCTACAGGTGGTTGAATTATTGAGTCAGCAGAATGTTGGAACCTTTTATGCCCTATGTGTCGCAACAATTGACGATCCCTTGCTGTATTGTTGTGCTACTTTGTAGATTAGATCGTGTATGTGTTCATTTTAAGTATGCAGCAGATTTTTCTGCACCAAATACCAGAATGTTGACAGACAAAATGATGTGTAAAATACACGTTTTTGATGTGTTTTATACTTGCAATTTTTTAATAATAATCTGAAAGGGAAAATTTTGAAACTGCAAAACTGTGGAAAGAATTGACATGCTGTAGATGTGAAAAAAAACCCCAAATTGATAGCTAAAATCCACAAGGAAAAAAGGAGCAGCGTAATTATGAGGTTTCATCAATCTCATTAATTTTGCTGGTTCTGTAATTAACTACAACATTTTTTACCAAAAAATGTGGCGAAAACGCAACATGTGAACACTCACTTACTGTGGTTCCTAAATGCGTCTACCTATCAGTAATACCATTCACAGTTGATCCTGAAATACTTAGGGGCATTTAGGATAAATTTCATTAAATAACTTACATTGGTAGCATACTATTAGCGTATCATATTTGGATTCAGTGTATTCTATTCTTTTCTTTAGAATGACCCATTTTTTCACTAAAATTTGTAAAGACAGACTGCATAGCGAGGGGCTGGGTTTTATATACCTATGGCTATGGAGCTGATTATAAAAGCTGAATTCAATAATTCAATATACAATATTTTTGGCCACATAGTGTTTTTTGTTCTGGATAAAAAAACAGGCTTTTTTTTTGCTCTACTTTAGGCCTGTTTTACACGTTAGTGATTCGGGTATGTATGTGACGGTTTTTATACGTACTAGAATCACGGACATACGTAGACCAATTATAATCAATGGGTCTATGCACACATCAGTGATTTTTCACTGATTTTGTGTTCGTGCGGTGTACACGCAAGTCCGTGATTTCTGTACGGAGACATGTCCGTTTTTTTCTGGTATCACTGATGTCCCACGGACCATGCTATAGTGTGATCAGTGAAACATGTACCAGATAAATATGTACATTGAAAATAAAAAGCTCTTACCTCACCTGCCTCCTCGACGCTGTCTTCGGACGCTGCTCTCTACTGCTTCCAAGCTGGCTCATTATTCTCCTGCATATGCATTTATGCACTGTACAGCCAACCCAGAAGTAGCTGCAGTGGTGAGAGACATAGCAGCCAGGACACAGCATCCAGGAGACTTCAGCACCACGGACAGCAGGAGCGGGGACAGGTGAGTATATATCTCCATGTACTATCATAAATCATGGATTGCACATGTAGAATGAACCCACGTGTCCTGTGAATCATGGCACATGGAGTGACATATGCATTTTTAAGACATCAGTGAAAAACATATGTTTTTCACTGATGTGTGAAACAGGCCTTATGCAAAGAATGTGCATTTTTTTAATTGGGATATTAATAACTGAAAAGACAAAAGGCACAATATGGGGTCTTATCCTTGTGGGACAGATGGAACAGTATATTGGGACTGCTCACCTGGAAGGGTTGTGAAAGGGTCACAACCACTGTAATAGCTTGAAGTTTACGGCTACAGCAGTCCCCATGGAAAGGGAATCATGGATGAACATGTGAAGGGAATAAAACCACGCTGCTGTAACAATGGATCAGACAGGATAGGATGAAGGTGATCTTTATATTCATGCCCGATATTGGGCAGCATGGAGGATTTTTCGTATTGTTGTGGACTTTTGGGAGGGGGTAAAAGAAAGCAGTGTTGGGATTTTTAATTGTCAGGAATTTCTTTTCATTACTGTTCAAGACAATACTGCCCCTTTAATAAGATCGTGATATTGATCTAAAATTATTTCGGATTGGAGACAATTTCATAATAGAATGGGTCAGAGAGTATTCTCATCGCCTCTTTGATATAGTCATCCTTGTCGTATACTTGACGATACCACCCTCTTTGTCTGCAGGTCTAATTATAATGTTAGAATTAGAACAGAGTGTGGAAAGGGCTTTTTTCTCACTGGAAGATAAATTTAGAGCCATATTTTTAGATTTATTTAATTGTTTGAAATCCTTGGAAACTAAATAATAAAAAATGTCCACATGATTTCCTCTACTTTTCATAGGATAAAAAGAAGATTTAGGTCTAAATGCTGTATAATGGAAGGGGTCTAAATTGGTTGATGACTTATATTTGTTTCCTTATTTATTAAAACATGTCTTTTCAGAGTTAGCTTTCTTATAAAAGTTTGTAGGTCCAAAAATAAGTCAAATGGATTAGTAAATTGATGAGAATACTCTCTGCACTGTCACGGTCTTCTCTGCACGAGAGTTTTTGTCAGGCCACACACTTTAAAAGAGTTTTGTTTCTTTTGGCACACAAGGGGTTACTTTCAGGCTGCTTTCACACATCCGTTTTTCACCATGCAGCACAATCCGGTAAAAACCGGAATGAATGGTTCCGGCGTTTATTGACGCCAGATCCGTTCCTTCCCCCATAGACTTGTATTAGCGCCGGATTGTGCCGCATGGCCTTGCGTTGCATCCGGCTTTTGCCGGATCCGAGGAAAAAAGCTGATCCGGCGGCCGGATGGAACGCTGCTTGCAGCGTTTTTTGTGTTCCGGCGAAAAACCATATGGCACTGGATCCGGCGCCGTGCGGCCGAGTTACAATGAAAGCCTATGGGTGCCAGATCCGTCATCATCCGGCATATGATGGAATCCTACGACGGATCCGGTTTTTTGAACTGCGCATGCTCAGTAGCCAACGGATCCATCAAAAAACGGAAGGAACACATTGAAAAAACTGATGCAATGGATCTGTTTTTTCGCCGGATCCGTTGCATCAGTTTTTTTGTTGGATTGTGCCGGACAGCAAAAACCGGATGTGTGAAAGCAGCCTCAGTTTTCGTTGCAGCAGACTCTGCTAGGCAGGTTACCTGTTCCTGCTGATGTCCACTTCCGCCCTGGATAACTACCCCCTACTTCCAGCAGGGGGTGCCGGTTATTCAGAATCATTCTGAAGCTGGAATCGGAGGTGGACGGTCGTGTTTCTTGCTGCTGCTGTAGTCTGGTGCTTTGTTGTGTGGAAGTGTTACCCTGGTGTTGGTAATTTCCCTTTTCCCTTCCCAGTACCTGTACATCGCCGTGTGTTTTCCCTGTGGTGTGTGAGTTGTTATTACCCCCTTCTGTTGTTTGTATAGGTTTGGTTTTTTTGGGGTTCTTCTCTCCTGGTCTGTCCCTTTGTGTGGTGAGTGAGGTGGGGACATTACCTTCAGGGCTAGGACAGGAGTCAGGGCCAGGTCGGGGGCCCGTACCTCCCTACATTCAAGGGTACCTCCAGGTGTGAGGGTGAGTGCATGACCCCCAGCCTTAAGGCCAGTGTAGGTTACCCTGTGTTTCCAGGGCATCCCTTGGCGCATACTCTATTATGAAATTGTCTCAAATACATCTCCTAATATAAGTTTAGATCAATATCATGATCTTATCTAAGGGGCAGTATTGTCTGGTATCTTGAATAGTAATGAAAAGAAATTCCTGACAGTTAAAAATCCCAACACTGCTTTCTTCTACCCCCTCCTTAAAGTCCACAAGGATATGAAAAATCCTCCAGGCCGCCCTATCATGTCGGGTATGAAAATAAAGATCACCTTTTATCTTATCCTGTCTGATCCATTGGTTTATAGCAGCACAATTTTATCCTCTTCATCTCTTCATCCATTCCACTTTCCATGGGGTCTCCTAGAGCCATAAATTTCAAGCTATTACGGTGATTGTGACTATCTCACAACCCTTCCAGATGAGCAATTCCTCTTCATCTCTTCATCCATGATTTCATTTGGATATAACTGATGACTTTAGGTCCACTCACATTGAGTTTTGTAATTATGAAGTGTCTTTTGCTAGTAGTTTTTGGCAGTTCATTAAATTCCTATGGCTCTAGCTCCTCCCTCTGCCTCTAGCTCCTCCCATCATCATAGAATCTTATCAGCACCAACTGCCATATCCCATCTCAGTAATGGAAAAGTCTTCACTGAATACAGATTTTGCTTCAGAATTGAGAATGTTGATAATGACTGATCAATTCTGGCAGAGAAAGAAGTAGATTTGTCTGATAAGCTATATTACAAAGTTGTTTAGTTTCATGTGTACTATTGATTTATTAAATAAAAAAGAAAGCGACGCCTACTCTTTAAGCATTTTTTATGACGCCTTTCTTTCACCTGCTTTTTTTTTTGCAGTACTCTTTATGGCATTTTACAGTCATTTTTTAGTCTCCATAAACAAAAGAAGTAAACACTAGCACTTTTTTTTTTTTTTAAACAAAAAAAAAAGCAAAAATTAAAAAAAAAATTTGGTGTCTTTTGGGTATTTTTTAGCTTTTGAATTTACTGTCTTCCTAGTGGAAAATGAAGAATGGACATGTTACTGCTTTTAAAAGCCTAAGCTTGTAAAAGAAGCTCAAAAAACGCTGGAGAGTTCTGAAGTGGCAGCAATGATTCCAGATCTAAATCCCATTGAACACCGTGGAGAGATCTTAAAATTGCTGTTGGTAGAAGATGCCTTTATATATGAGATCTGGAGACGTTTATAAAGAAGAGTCCAAAATTCCTGGTGAGAGGTGTAAGAAGCTTGTGGATGGTTATAGGAAGCGACTGATTGCTGTTACTTATTCTAAAGGGCGTGCAACCAAATATTAAGTTGAGGGTGAAATCAATTTTTTCCACCCATTTTTGTGTGAAATGATGTCCAATTTGCCTTTTTTTCTCAGATTTTTTTTTCCATTGTTCCATTACACGCAAAGGAAATAAACATGGATTTACCAAAACATGTGTAATTGCAATAATTTTCTCGAGAAATACTTCATTTCATGGAACAATTTCAAGGGTGCCAACACTTTCAGCCATAACTGTAGGTATAGGGGTTTGAAATCAATACTAGTGATGAATTAATAAATTAGGGAGGAATTCAATCCTACTTGATTATTACAAAAATCCTCATTCACCAAAATGCAGACTTTTAGTAAGCTGGTTTCAGCAAAATGGTGGCTGCAGACAATCATTTTTATATACCGTAAAGGACCATCAAACGGTTTAAAAAATAAAAACTACCTATACTCACCACAGTGCTCAACTCTCTGGCCTCCCGCTCCTCACCAGGACTACTTATCCAATCCATGTCACATTTGCTGATCACCACCGCTTGTGCTAAAATCGGTCAGTTTTGGTCATTTTTGAGCAAGGTCATAGCACACATCATGGCGTTATGACTACAGATGGTCGAATAGTGAAATATTTGGGTTTAGATTATGCTATCCGAATACCTAGTACTATTCCAGTATTCATCACAAATCATGAACCTAATATAAGTCAATGGGCAACCCAAGCATTTTCTGGCAAATCTTCAAGAACAATGCTTTAGTTCCCATTGACTTGCATTAGGTTTATTATTCATAAGGAATACTGACATAACACTCGTTATTCGGATAACATAATCCAAACCTAAAAATTTCACTATTCACCCATCTCTAGTTATGACCTTTTATGTATTTGCCCAGAACCTTGCTCGGTCCCAAAAGTGATAAGAGGATTTCAGGGCAAGCAGATCAGAATAGGAGGTGATGACCGGACGGGTGAAGGAGAGAAGTAAGGGGGTCATCGGAATGGTGAGTGTATGACTTTTTTACATATTACATTAACTATGCCCAGGAGTCTGTAGAGATATAGGGACATTAAATTCACAGAAAATGTCTTCGTGAATCCCATTAACCCGGAACTAAATGCCCAAATAGGCCAATTCATATTTTGCCTAAACCACTCCTCTTTACTTAATTATTTCTCATTATATTAGCAGGTGGCTGCTGGTTTGTTTTAAAGAGGACCTGCCACCAGGATTTTCCTATATAAACTAAAGCCAGTGCTATACTGATGCTATCATGTTGATTCTATACATACCTTTAGTTCTGAGATTGGATGTATACTTTCTGAAATACAGGCAAGTAAAGTTTGTGAAAGTTATTTGATTGATAGGTGTAACGGAATAACTAATAGGTGGGTCGGTTTTGCTAATTATTTGCGCCCCTGCTGCCTGCCTGGCCTTCCTCCCCTATCTCTGTTATTATAAGGGGAGGAGGGAGGGAGGAAGGACAGGGGGGAGGAAGGAGGGAAGAAGGACAGAGAGGAAGGACATGCAGGCAGATAGGGGCGGTAATAACTAGCAAAACCCGACCCACCTATTAGATATTCTGCAGCACCTATCAATCAAATAACAGTGCCTTTCATAAACTTTGCTTGCCTATTATTAAGAAAGTATACATCCGATCTCACAACTAAAGGTATGTATAGAATCAGCATGATAGTGCCAGTATAGCCCTGGCTTTAGTTTATATAGGAAAATTCTGGTGGTTCGTCCTCTTTAAATTTACAGAGAATAACTTCTTAGTGAATTGAATTTCCCCGGAGCAAAAGGCGCAAAGTAGCTAATTCATATTTTGCCTAAACTATTCATCATTATTCAATAAGTATTTCTCAGTATATTAGCGGGTGACTACTGGTATGTTTTAAATATATTTGTAAAAAAATCGAGACTATTATTTTTAGTAGAGATTGAAATGAAAAAGAAAATAAAAAAATCTGAAACTTTATGATCTCTGATAGGAGTTTCTTCTTCTTACTTGTATTCAACAATTAAAGCAATGAACAATTGCGTGGGGCTGAATGCTAATTCCCGGATCGCTGGGTGTTCGAAGATATGACTGATGCAAATTTAATTATGAGATAATGCTTTTTCATGTTAAAATTATAACACATTTCCACAGAGTTTACTGATTAAGGATATTATTTTAAGTGGGGCAAGATTAACTAGACTGATCAGTACAAGTATACTGAAGCTCTAAAATGGGCTTCTAATTATGATGTAATTACAGACTGAATCATATGTATGTACACATTTACCACCATCGCTTCTTCTAATACGTTTTAAACATGTATTGAACTGGTAATGCTTTACCAATAAAAATCACCCAAGATAAATGATTTAACATTTCTAAGAACAGACATTAAATTTTGTGCCAACACAGACTCTGCAGGACTCCTTCCACTAATGCAATATTTTTCTGAAAAAAGAAATCCATATTGCCAATTTTCTTTATAATAACTTGTGCAGGGTTGTTTTTCTGTAAATGTGAATTACTCATGACCTTCAGCGATGGCTGACCTTTTGCGATAATTATGAACTCTCTTAACCTTAAATTGGATGTGGTCTGCCGTACTGGAACGACAGATATCGAGCTTCATATTGCATCTGTCATTGTCGATAAGTGAAGAAGTGTGGAAAAACTCCTTTGACCAAAACAGATGCAAAAATGGACATTGAGTAATGAGTGGTGGAGATGGAGAGACCCATGAAACCAACCCCATTTGCGATTCCTTTTTTACATCTTTTATTTGTTTTTTAGTTGTTGTTGGATATTGCATTTTTCTGTACAAATACTTCATAAGTGCCATTTTACATTTACCCATAAGATTGTCCATGGTTTAATGTCAAGACAGGTGAATGGTTGGAGATATGAAACAAAAGTAAAACATGAAAGAACCTAGCTTTTTAGAGAACAACATAAAATATAAAACAATAAGGGACAAAAAAATAAAGGATGCTGACATAATTTTGACCTTGAATTGAAAAAGTATTCGGTACTAAGGAAGAAGTGCAAGCATATCCATAAATCATACTTTCAAAACTAAACTTTTAATCCTTAAGTCCTCTATTGAAATGACTTCCAAAGTGTCCACTGAACTTTCCTTCTTTTTTGAAGTGTTCTTTGTAGAACTGCCTAGGTCCAGTGTCCGGAGCAGTCCTCTTTGGCAGCTTGACTTGAGCAGTCTTGCAGCCAGCATCTTCAGTCCAGCACACTAGCACATTCGTCAAGGCCTCACAAAGCCATGATATCATGTGAGGTCTGGTGACTAGGTTTCTCACACTGTCATTATGTCACTAGGGTTGGTAAGAGCAAGAGGTTCCCTGGATGTTGGGCGGAGGATTTTGGCTGCTAAAGTAAAGACTGCGATGGTGTGGCTGCCACAGAAAACCAGACTAAACATCAAATCAGAGAAGAACAACTTTTTTGGTCAACTTTAGAGACCTCTCATCTTGTGGCCTTCTATGTCATTCAATGTACTTGGCCGAGCAGCAGATGGAAAGAGTTTGGGAGCAATAGCTGTCATTAAAGGTGTTGTCTACTTCTTGGACAACCCTTTCTCAACTCGTATGTTTTCCCTTTTCAAAATGATAACACCTACCCATCTCCGGTGTCGGCACCGTTCTAGTGTTGCCAGCACTGGCACTCCCAGGATCAGATATCAGTGTGACGTCATGCAATCACTGTGGCTAATCAGAGTCCGTTTCACTCTCTCCACCTTCAAACAAATCCCTTACATGAAGAGAAAGTGAGCTCTGATGCTTTCTCCCTTCCTCTGGATGTATGTGATCCCAGGGAAGACTATGCCGACATGACTGGAATGGCGCGGATGGTGAGTATAAGTGTTATTATTTTAAAAAGGGAAAACATATGAATTGTAAAAGGGTTGTCCAAGTAGTGGACAACCCCATTGACACTACACAGATGAAGGATGACTCATGGACACTTCGAGAAATATTTGCTCATGGCAAAGGAACAGATAAAAGTTGTTTTTCTAAGGTATGATTTATTAGTGTTGATAAATGTGGGTATGTGCGCACTTCTTTTTTTTAGCACCTATGTAATCATAAAGTTTCAAAGGATCATAATTTATAACATATTCCATTTAAGTGTTGAAAAGTTGCATGAAAAAATTAATGTTACATGTGTGATGAAGCACCATCCTAATAACATCCAATTCGGTATTTTTATGAAGCTGTAAAATGAACACATGCAATGAGCTGTTATCTTGATGGTGCTGTTGGGGTCCTAAAGAAGATAATCCATGTAGGTTAGGGGAATAATTAAAATCTTCTCTGCTTAGAATTCCAATAATTTACAAAATTTGCTTTTACCTTCATCTCCTTTAACTGACTTGTGACACCTTGTTCTTCTGAACTGAGATCATCAGTCAATACTGAAGAGGACTTGTCAGAGGTTAAAGAAAAGGCCTCCATTTCTGCCAGCTGGACCTAAGCAAAACCATTATTAGTGATAAGGATTTGTGAGTTGCCCCATTCAAACATTTTACTTTTTTCCTGCTTAGCACACAATCTCTGATTAGAGAATTAAGCTTTCAGAAGCTTTAGTTAAATCACCCCTGACTGTTTAGTCTAGGGGAGTGCAGGTATTTTATGTTAATCCAATATGCTAATCCCACAGTGCACAAATTCAAAACAACTCATAAGCAATGCATGGAAGCCAGCAGTGTTGTTTGTAGATAAACCCCTTCTAGTCCCCGTAGGACTGTTCATCTTCGGGAGAGCACAGTGGCTTACAATGTTTAGTAACTAAGAGCTGGAATAATCAATACACATTGCAGCCACGTTAATTGGCAATTATACCAACACTTTCCACTGCTGTGGACTTTTTTTCAATAGACATCATTAATCAAACAGTGGTATCACATTTCGAGACGACAAGGCTAAATGTGGATAATTAGAATTTTAACAACATTGCAACATGCCAATTGGGCTAGTGGCAATTAACCAGTCAGGATACACTAATAAGTCTAAGCACCTAGGTACCAAGTATTGTGTGTGGACTATATACTGAGTAGTCAAAGCTCCAACTCCCATGCTTTAGGGATAAATTCATGACATGTTTTTGCATCTGTATGAAAGTGTACCTTTAAAACAAGATGTAATAGGATAGCCATCCAGATTACACTGGATTCTATTTTACAAAACACATGATCAATCCAGTGGCCGAGTCTTGGGCATATACTCTATATACTATACTATATATTTTACTATATACCATACTATATATTTTATGTATCTTGTTTTCTCTGCATCTGGTATGTGTGTACTGACCACTCCATGAACCCCCCCATTCTCCCCTTACTTTATGACCTCCCTGTTATCTGTGCCTATGTTCTCATACAGATGGGGTCAGCTTTGATTTAAATAATCAGGATGAGTACCAGCCCCTCCCTTCTGTGATCCACCTGAGTGCTTCTAACACTATATATGTGGCTCACATTGTCGCCCTTGACATTGTTGGCATGTTGATCACGAAATGTGGATCTATAAGTGTGCAGAAACTGAATTAGCCCAAATTTGCCCCGAAGGGACCGGAAAGTAACTGGAAACATAGTCACAGTAAACAATGTAATACTTCACTTTCTACTTTCCCCTCTAATCCCTACACCCAGTAATGAACTATACATCTCTCCCTCCATGGTCCCCACCCATCTCACCGTCTCCTCAGATCTGTTCCTTCACTTTACACCCAGTGTCTCCAGACACACATGGCCACCTCATGGCCTCTCCTGCTCCCACCTACTAACACTCTCACTGCTTCTCCTCACTGCTGGGGATATCTCTCCAAATCCTGGTCCTCCTCACCACATCCCCATTGTCACATCTAACTGCCATCCACACTCTAACACTAATTTTCTCAACCTCTCTAACCTCATACCCATTCACCCAGCCCCCGCTCCCCCAGTCCCACTAGCAGGAGCTCTATGGAACGCTCGCTCTGTCTGCAATAAACTTTCCTACATCCATGATCTTTTCATCACTAATAAACTCTCCATTCTTGGCATCACTGAAACCTGGCTTACCACCTCTGACACAGCCTATCCTGCTGCACTTTCTTATGGTGGTCTTCAACTCTCTCACACCCCCCGCCCCAGTAACAAGCATGGTGGAGGAGTTGGTTTGCTCCTGTCCGACCAATGCTCTATTACACCAATTCCACTACCACCCTCGGTTACTCTCCCCTCTTTTGAGGTGTACTCCATACGACTCTACACCCCTTCCAACCTCCAACTGGCTGTCATTTATCGCCCCCCAGGGCCAGCCACTGCCTTTTTTGACCGGTTCACCACCTGTCTACTACATTTCCTTTCCGCCGACATCCCCACCATCATCATGGGTGACTTTAACATCCCCATTGACACTTCTCACTCATCTGTTCCAAAACTTCTAACACTCGCTTCGTCCTTTGGCCTCACCCAATGGTCCTCTGCAGCTACTCACAAAGACGGCCACACGCTGGACCTCATCTTCACTCGCCTCTGTTCCCTATCTACCCTCTCTAACTCGCCTCTCCCCCTATCTGACCACAACCTACTCACATTCTCTTCCCTCTCTTCTCTAAGTACACAACTCTCCCTCCAAAAACTTTCACACCCCTGCAGAAATCTCAATCACCTTGACTTACACTCACTTTCTCAGTCTCTTTTCCCTCTTGCAGACATTGCTTCTCCACATGATGCAGATGCTGCTTCCACTTTATACAACACCACCATCTCTTGAGCTCTCGAATCAGCTGCCCCTGTCACACACACCAAAACCCGCACAATCAACAGGCAACCCTGGCACACAAACCAGACTAAAGAATTGAGACGGGCTTCCAGAATTGCTGAGCGCAGATGGAAGTGGTCTCATTCCACTGAGCACTTCATTACAAACAGGCTCTCACCACTTTCAAGTCTGCACTCACTGCTGCAAAACAAACCTACTTCTAATCCCTCATATACTCTCTATCCCACAACCCTAAACAGCTATTCAACACATTCAACGCTCTCATCCGCCCCCCGGCACCACCTCCCTCTCCTCTCATCTCATCTGAAGACTTTGCCTCTTTCTTCAAGCAGAAGATTGACAACTGCCTGGCTAATCCACTTGTACCCCCGCTACTCTCCAACCTCTCCTCTCTGCCAATCCCTTCACTGGCTTCCCATTGCCCAACGACTCCAGTTCAAAACCCTAACCATGACCTACAAAACCATCCACAACCTGTCTCCTCCCTACATCTCTGACCTAGTCTCCCGGTACTTACCTGCACTTAACCTTCGATCTTCACAAGATCTCCTTCTCTGCTCCCCTCTCATCTCCTTTTCCCACCATCGCATCCAAGATTTCTCACGAGCCTCCTCCAAACTCTGGAATGCTCTGGAATGCTCTGCCACAACACATCAGACTCTCACCTACCTTGACAAGCTTCAAAAGGAACCTGAAGACCCACCTCTTCTGACAAGCCTACAACCTGCCGTAACCCTCAGTCTGATACAGCGCCGCACAATCAGCTCTACCCTCACCTACTGTATCCTCACCTATCCCTTGTAGACTGTGAGCCCTCGCAGGCAGGGACACCTATCCTCCTGTACCAGTCTGTGCCTTGCATTGTTTATGATTATTGTACTTGTCCCTATTATGTATACCCCTTTCACATGTAAAGCGCCATGGAATTGATGGCGCTATAATAATAAATAATAATAATAATAATAATAATACTCAAAAGTCTTCCATAAAGATTAGACTAAGGTCAACTAAAGCCAATGTTATCGTCAAGATCGGCCAAGATTCTAATGTTTATGGGAACCTCTTGATGATGTTGGGTGAAAGAAAGATCTGGCCATTGAAATTTCAAAGACAGATTCATTTGTTCAGTGGGGAAGATAAGCTGCTGCCCGAGAAACTGGCAGTGGTTTCTTGCAGAGAACAAAGGAGTGCTCACCGAACCAAGCATTCCTGTATATGGGGGAGTTAGGAGAGATAGTTGTCAGATGAACAATCATCTATGGGGTCTTACCTTTAAGCAGAGTATCAACTATCAACCTTTTGTGGAGATAATAGTTACATATTTTTTTTTATATATATTATTAGATTAGTAAAAATTTTTTATATATTAATAGACTTTTTTATATATTAGTAGTATAGTATATATTTTTATACATTAGTAGATTTGTATAATTGGTAATATTAATTATTAGCTTTTTGGCAAACTTATCAAATTGTTTGAATTACAAATATTATCATACTTAGTGCTAGGTTAGGTTTAGTTGAGTTATGGTTAGATTAAATGTTCTGCATCTAATTTTAAATTTGGAAATAGAATAATTATTATATAAAGTTAATATTTGTTTTTAAAAGATTTACTTCCTAACATTTAGACTTAAGGTAAATTAGAACTGGGCTATTATCAGGAATCCATTCTTGTTCCTGATAATCGGCGTGTTTAAACATGTTGCCATGTTGCTCATTTGTTGAGTGAAATGATTTTCAGGCTTGTCTAAAAATTATCATTTTTAGTAGCGCATCATCCTGTGAAAACTATCTAGTGTTAATGATCATTCTGTTGTCACGGATGTGTCTAGTGCTGCTGCTGGGACGAGGTACAGAAGGTGCCAGAGATCGTCCAGACGTTAATGGACGCTGTCCCTTTAAGGGCTTGTTTTAGGTTTTTTTCTGTTTCATTGCCAGGTTGGAGGAGCCGTCCCTCCAGCTGGTAATAAAGGACCTTTATAACGTGGAGCCTCTAACTCCTCCAGTGCGGTTTATACTATTCACTTGGAGAAGTTGCTGCTCAGGAGTGCATGTGGCTTCAGACTACTGTTGCTGTATATTCTGAAGATTCTATCTCAAGTCTCAAGATAAGTTGTTGGGTTCCCCTTTTCCCTTTTTGCTGTTTATTTTTGTGTCTGTTTTCCCCTCCGTGGATTTTTTTTTTGGGGGGGTGGAATTTAGTCCTAGTGTCTGGCTAGGAGACAGGGGCACGTTGGCGGGCCACAGCTCCTAACCCTTATAGGTACCTGTGGATAGAGAGCTAATGCAGGGCCCTCCAGAGTCAGGGCCAGTGCAGGAGCCCCTGGTTACCCCCCCCCTTTGTGTTTCAGCCTCCTTTATTCCCAGGATTCCACTTGCTGGGTGTCTCTCCTCACACCCAGCGTGACATCTGTGCACAAGAAAGTGAGGTCAGTATGTCTGAACAGGATTTAAAGGGAACCAAACAATCAGGATTTTCATGTATAAGGTGCAGCCAGTCCAGTACTGGCACCATCAGGCACAGTGTGTATCAGGGTGCAGCTTGTGTGTTTAGTCAGTGAAATCCAACTTTATAAAGTTTGAAAATTCGGGCACTTTTTGATTGATGTGTGCACCTCTCTCCTAATGTCCGGGCGTGTTATGCACTTGTATCCCGCCCCCCCGCCGCCTGTTCCTCCCTCTCACTGGCCGTATGTAAATTCCTCTCTTTAGAAACATGGCGCCGGAGTTGGCACCTGCACATAGCGCTTATCTCCGGCGCCATGTTTCTGAAGCCCGCTGTACTTAGTATTTTGCAGGAGAGGGCGGCGCATGCGCCCTCGCTTCTTCAGATCCCGTTGTGACCGCGGGAGCGCGCGTGGTCAGAACAGGACTGCAGAACAGCTGATGAGAGGACGCGATTACCTGCAGCTAATTGCGTCCTCTCATAAGCTGTTCTGCAGTCCTGTTGTGACCACGTGCGCTCCCGCAGTCACAACGGGATCTGAAGAAGCGAGGGCGCATGCGCTGCCCTCTCCTGCAAAATACTAAGCACAGCGGGCTTCAGAAACATGGCGCCGGAGATAAGCGCTATGCGCAGGCGCCAACTCCGGCGCCATGTTTCTGAAGAGAGGAATTTACATACGGCCAGTGAGAGGGAGGAACAGGCGGCGCGGGGGGGCGGGGATAAACGTCCATAACACGTCCGGACATTAGGAGAGAGGTGTACACGTAAATCAAAAAGTGCACGAATTTTCAAACTTTATGAAGTTGGATTTCACTAACTAAACACACGAGCTGCCCACTAATGGTATGTACACAATGTGCCTGATAGTGCCAGTACTGCACTGGCTGCACCTTATACATGAAAATCCTGATGTTTGGTTCCCTTTAAAAAGACCGATGAAACGCTTACATGTAATACATGGATGGTCCTTTAATTGGCATGATCATGTAATGTGAAAGCACTGGCCCAATTTTATTTTCCGTGCACCGCACCTAGGCTGTAAGAAAACTACTGCAGGATAGGTGAGCTGATTGTGGAACTTTGTTGTCTTACAGAAATATCTGCCCTTTTCTGTATATCCTGTCTACTATTGTAGCAACGTTTTATGCTAGATTTATCTATGAAGTTTAGTTGAGTAAACTAATATTATGTTTGTGTCTGTCGGTTATACTTACCTCCTTGGTCTCACTTTCAGGTTGTCCTATCTTTTTTGATGACTTATTATTATGCCCTCTAATGTTGAGATTCTTTTACCTACATTTTACTACAAATTTCATATTACAGATTATTGTACTTGTATTTTATTGTGTTGTCTTCCTCTATTATTAATTCATCCTGATCCTGTGTCCCCTTCCTTTCTTCCTTATTCCCATTTCTTTAATTTATCCCATTGGTCTATATATTTTTTTGCGTGGTACATGTCCTTGAGAAAAGACCTCTAAATAAGTTGAAATGTCAGATAATCTGTTTTCTTGGTGCCAGGTCTTAATAAATATAACCACTTGAGCATAACCCAATATTTCTGTCTATTTCTGTGCTGCGTTTTTTTTTGGCTGATGACATGTTTGGGCTGCAGTCCTTTCCTCATGCATGCTACTGTTATAGGCAAACTTTCAAGCTTTATTTCTGACTTACAGTTAGGTCCAGAAATATTTGGACAGTGACACAAGTTTTGTTATTTTAGCTGTTTACAAACACATGTTCAGAAATACAATTATATATATAATATGGGCTGAAAGTGCACACTCCCAGCTGCAATATGAGAGTTTTCACATCCAAATCGGAGAAAGGGTTTAGGAATCATAGCTCTGTAATGCATAGCCTCCTCTTTTTAAAGGGACCAAAAGTAATTGGACAAGGGACTCTAAGGGCTGCAATTAACTCTGAAGGCGTCTCCCTCGTTAACCTGTAATCAATGAAGTAGTTAAAAGGTCTGGGGTTGATTACAGGTGTGTGGTTTTGCATTTGGAAGCTGTTGCTGTGACCAGACAACATGCGGTCTAAGGAACTCTCAATTGAGGTGAAGCAGAACATCCTGAGGCTGAAAAAAAAAGAAAAAATCCTTCAGAGAGATAGCAGACATGCTTGGAGTAGCAAAATCAACAGTCGGGTACATTCTGAGAAAAAAGGAATTGACTGGTGAGGTTGGGAACTCAAAAAGGCCTGGGCGTCCACGGATGACAACAGTGGTGGATGATCGCCGCATACTTTCTTTGGTGAAGAAGAACCCGTTCACAACATCAACTGAAGTCCAGAACACTCTTAGTGAAGTAGGTGTATCTGTCTCTAACTCAACAGTAAAGAGAAGACTCCATGAAAGTAAATACAAAGGGTTCACATCTAGATGCAAACCATTCATGAATTCCAAAAATAGACAGGCCAGAGTTAAATTTGCTGAAAAACACCTCATGAAGCCAGCTCAGTTCTGGAAAAGTATTCTATGGACAGATGAGACAAAGATCAACCTGTACCAGAATGATGGGAAGAAAAAAGTTTGGAGAAGAAAGGGAATGGCACATGATCCAAGGCACACCACATCCTCTGTAAAACATGGTGGAGGCAACGTGATGGCATGGGCATGCATGGCTTTCAATGGCACTGGGTCACTTGTGTTTATTGATGACATAACAGCAGACAAGAGTAGCCGGATGAATTCTGAAGTGTACCGGGATATACTTTCAGCCCAGATTCAGCCAAATGCCGCAAAGTTGATCGGACGGCGCTTCATAGTACAGATGGACAATGACCCCAAGCATACAGCCAAAGCTACCCAGGAGTTCATGAGTGCAAAAAAGTGGAACATTCTGCAATGGCCAAGTCAATCACCAGATCTTAACCCAATTGAGCATGCATTTCACTTGCTCGAATCCAGACTTAAGACGGAAAGACCCACAAACAAGCAAGACCTGAAGGCTGCGGCTGTAAAGGCCTGGCAAAGCATTAAGAAGGAGGAAACCCAGCGTTTGGTGATGTCCATGGGTTCCAGACTTAAGGCAGTGATTGCCTCCAAAGGATTCGCAACAAAATATTGAAAATAAAAATATTTTGTTTGGGTTTGGTTTATTTGTCCAATTACTTTTGACCTCCTAAAATGTGGAGTGTTTGTAAAGAAATGTGTACAATTCCTACAATTTCTATCAGATATTTTTGTTCAAACCTTCAAATTAAACGTTACAATCTGCACTTGAATTCTGTTGTAGAGGTTTCATTTCAAATCCAATGTGGTGGCATGCAGAGCCCAACTCGCGAAAATTGTGTCACTGTCCAAATATTTCTGGACCTAACTGTATATGCAAAAGAAGCCCAAAGTGTCCACTAGGCTTATCCCCTCTAATTTTCCAGGTCATTCTTTGCTAAGTCTGCTCTTGGTCCATTGCTTTGACAAACAGCTGAAAACAGTGCAGACATTTAACTTTGATTGGCCATAATCAACTTTTATTTGTGCATGCGCCAGTCTCATATTTATCTCCTGGCTAGAGGAACTGATGCATGTGCAGAATAACATTTTGTTACTCTGCTCTCACAAAGCCTCTAATATGCAAGTGACAGAATTTATGCAGCTTGTGGATGATCTGTGGAGGTTTCATCCAAGTCAATCAACATCCAAGACTAACCTTAAGTCTTAAGATTCTTTTAAGCTACATGATTAAGATGAATGAGTAATCCTACAAATCATACAAATTTCATGATAATCATTGCATGAAGTCCAACAGGATGCTGATGTCTCATCCCGACAAATGAGCAAAGCTCTCGTTCCTTCTATGATAAGATTATTTTGTTTGCACACAAGTTCATGGTTCTTGACAGCACATCAGAAACGTTTCAAAACTATCGGCACTCCATCCTCAATAGTGTAGTACACATGGAAATAAAATACAAAGTAATAAGAAAATCCTGAAATTCGCGGTCATGGCAAATGCATGTCTATTTTTCAGGCTTCACTATCTGTATGTTTCAGCTCTTCCCGAGCTTTTAATTGTTGTTGACAGCTCGGGATGACCTGAAACGTTCAGGTAGTGAAGCCTGAGCTATCAACAACAGTTGAAAGCTCTGGAAGAGCTGAAACGTCTAGGTAGTGAAGCCTGAGCTTTCAACAACAGTTGAAAGTTCGGGATGATCTGAAATGGGCAGGTAGTTAAGCCTGAACTTTAAACAACAGTTGAAACCTCAGGAAGAGCTGAAACGTCCAGGTAGTAACCTGAGCTTTCAAAAACAGTTGAAAGCTCGGGATGACCTGAAACGTTCAGGTAGTGAAGCCTGAGCTTTCAACAACAGTTGAAATCTCGAGGTGAGCTGAAACGTCCAAGTAGGGAAGCCTGAGCTTTCAACAACAGTTGAATGCTCAGGAAGAGCTGAAATGGCCAGGTTGTGAAACCTGAATAAAGACATAAGTTTGCCTCAACACCACATCGAGGTCCGAGAAAAATGGCAGCCAATGCACAAAGAACAATCTACTACTGATCATTCAGCGCATATCAGAAGCCATGTTGGCCTGTATAAACAGACTACTGAATGAATGCTGACTGGATGACAGTCTTTCAATGCTACGAATTGCTCAACATCTGGATATTTCCATTAGCATAGCCTCCATGTTCATGTAATGTACTCTAGGAGTTTTTAAAACAACTTTTTCTTAAGGTATTTTGCGCCACAATCGACAACAGATATACGGTATATTTTCAGGGCACAAATGGTGGTAAGGGCAGTTGCTAGAGAAAAATACTGTTGTCCGGTTGTCTTTCAATCATAACAAGAAAAAATAAATTCCTAAATAATAAAAACATACTGCATCAAATCTAATGATTTAGGAGTTGGACTCATCCTGTCACTCTACTCTACTTTGTATCATCCTGTAGCTAACAGGAATTAATAGAAAAAAAATTAAGGAAATTTTTGGTTGTGTAATTTGCCTTTGTTAATTGAAACCAAAAAAATTCTGTAATTGTATTTTGGATGTTGTCCTTCTGTTATTCATCCACCACTACAAGATCCATACATCCGTCCAAGAACATACACTACTGATGGTGGCTCGGACACACATTCCCTCCTTTAATTTTTCTGATCTCCAAAGTGATTGACATCATGCATATGGAAAACTTTTAACATTTTCCATACCTGACACATGACATATTCTGTAAAAACTGGTTCTACTGGATGAAATTTCGACAATCTGAAAAGTAAAGAGACATCTTCGGAAACTTTTCTTGAAAGACTCTCTGTGGAGATACTTTTGTTCTTTCTTCCGCACAAGGAAAAGCAGAGGTATCCATTCACAAAAAGACTTATTCCAGCACCATGATTTCTATGCTCCATTTTTACTTTACTTTTTTGTTCTCATCTCTCTCTCTCTGCTCTAATTTTTCCTCCATTGCTATATTCTCTTATCTCATTTTATAGGCTAAGCCAGTCCTATTTTCTGTCTACAAATTAGCAGTAAAAATAGGTAACTCTCTATGCACACTTCTCTGGTCTTGTGCTGACACCGAAAAACAATGTATTGTACGAAGCACAAGGCCAAAAGTGAACTTTGTGGTACTCTATATTGAAGTAGATACTAGAGGATCAGGGCAATTAATGTAATTGAACTATATAAGTTAAAAGTTAGAGGACTTACTATTTAAACTTAATTTATGTTTTCTATGGAGTTTTTGTATGGACAAAATCTATAAGTGTGATTATCTCCCTCCTGGATTACTGTAACCTCCTGCTCTGTGGCCTACCTTGTAACACTCTTGCACCTCTCCAATCTATCCTAAACTCTGCTGTCCAACAAATCCACTTGTCCCCCCACTATTCCCTGGCCTCCCCTCTCTACCAAACTCTTTTCTGGCTTCTCATTGCACATAGACTCCAGTACAAAACCCCATACATGTCATACAAAACCATCCACAACCTGTCTCCTCCCTACATGTGTGACCTAGTCTCCCTGTACTTACCTGCACATAACCTTTGATCCTCACAAGATCTCCTTCTCTACTTCTCTCTCATCTCCTCTTCCCACAACTGCATACTGGATTTTCTCTCGTGCCTCACCCATACTCTGGAACAGTCTACCCCAACATATCAGACTCTCACCTTGTTACGAATCAGTGGCGCCATAGCCGCAAGCAGTCTGCCGCAGTTCCAGCTGCGCCCAGGCGCCGGCTGCCATTTTTGGCCGTGCCTTGGGTCGCCAGCTGGCTGCTTGCTCCTCCATGTCTAAGTGTGGAGAGGCGGCTAGTGCGCATGCGTGTGCCGATTTACCCCAGCCAGAGCCTAAGTCCAGTGTTTCGCCTAGTGAGCATGCTCAGCCTGATAGTGCCATTTCTGAGGCTAAGTCCTCGGTTCAGGCTACTGAGCATGCTCCTACACTTAGTGCGAAAAGCCTCTTTGCACAGGTACTTGGACTTCGTGGCATGTCTAAGTCCTGTGTTGTGCCTACTGAGCATGCTCAGGCAGATAGTGATAGTGATTTCTGAGACTGTTATTCAGGCTACTGAGCATGCTCCTACATCAGAGGCTAGGTCCGGTAAGGAACTCACTGGGCATGTTTGTGAGGTGACAGGCCGTGATAGGGCAGAGGGCATCAGGTGTCCTGATGACGTGACCACTCCGGACTGGCACGCGGAGGCCCACCCTTATGACCTGGCACCTCACCATTGGTCATCAGACGATGACTGGTGAGGTGTTTGGGGCGTGGCTGCCATGAGGTCATCAGTGACGTGGCGGTTTCGGATAAGGCTGCTGGTGACGTCACTATTGATGTGGCACTCTCCGCAATTGGCCCTAGGAGGTGCCATTGTGGTCCACCCTACGTTGGGAGGACCCAGGTTATAAAAGGGGCTGGAGACAACATGGAGGTGTGCAGTCTTCTTATGTCATTGCTTTGTGCACACCTCCATGCACTGAGTCTCTTTGCGGCCATAACCACTAGTTCTGGAAGCGGTAGGTAGGGTTAGGCGAACGGTGCCTGTCACGCTAAGATTCGTGGCTCGGCACATCAGGGTCAGGCGCCGTGCTTCCCTACTGCTGTCCCAGTCTTGCAGCAGCCCAGTGGCGTTAACTGGGCTGCGGCTGCTGCGCCACCTATCCGGTTGTGCCCCCAACGCGCACAGACAGCGTACCCTAGGACCCCTGTAGTGTTAACAGGGAGTTCCTGTGCTGGGTGTGTGAACCCTGTTATCCTCTTCGGTTTCACAGTCAACACTACTGGTGTGACCACCTGGCCTGACGTGTCCTTCACACACGTGGCCAGTCGAGAGGTGACCAGAAACGCTAATCGGAGGACCGCTCGGCACGACATGTCCTACACATGTGGCCGACGGGGCAGCGGTCTTCTGGTCAATGCTACCTGGTCACCACCTGGCCTGACGTGTTCCTGCACACGTGGTCGGTATAGTGCCAGGTACACCAAAATGCTAACTGGGTTGTTGTCCGGTCTCACGTGTCCCTACACATGTGATCGGTTCCCAGGTCTCCTGGGTTATCTCAGCCCCACCCAGATCTGTATTCTCTGCCTAACCTTCGGGTTGCCAGCAGCTCCTTTTCCATCTGGGAGCACGGTGGACCCCGACTGGCGATTGAGAATACACGCCCTTATCCTAATCCGCCAGTCCCCCCGTAACACATCTACTGTGGAAAGCTTCAAAAGGAACCTGAAGACCCACCTCTTCCAACAAGCCTACAACCTGTAGTAATCCTCAGTCCACTGTACCACCGCACAACCCGCTCTACCCTCACCTACTATATCCTCAACCCCTTCCTTGTAGACTGTGAGCCCTCACGGGCAGGGTCCTCTCTACTCCTGTAGACTTCAAGCCCTCGCAGGCAGGGTACTCTCTCCTCCTGTAGACTTTTAGCCCTCTCGGGCAAGGTCCTCTCTCCTCCTGTAGACTGTGAGTCCTTGTGGGCAGGGTTCTCTCTCCTCCTGTAGACTATGAGCCATCACGGACAGGGTCCGCTCTCCTACTGTAGACTTTGAGCCCTCTCGGGGAGGGTTTTCTCTCCTCCTGCAGACTGTGAGTCCTCGTGGGCAGGGTCCTCTCTCCTCCTGCAGACTGTGAGTCCTCATGGGCAGGGTCCTCTCTCCTCCTGTAGACTGTGAGCCCTCGTGGGCAGGGTTCTCCCTTCTCCCGTACTAGTCTGTGCCTTGAAATGTTCACGATTATTGTACTTGTTTATGTATGCCTTTTTGCACATGTAAAGCACCATTAAACAAATAATAATAATAATAATAATAATAATAATTAACTTTAAATTGGGACACCAGTCATCATTTTGTGTCTGGTATTGCAGCTTAGCCCAAATTTAGGAAAGTTGGGTTGAGTTATAATACCAAACAAAGTACAAGAAAGGCTGGATTAAACACTATGAGATGATTTAAAGAATAGTAAAAAATATTTTTTAAATCCTACTTCACTATAAAGTTTTTTATGTATCTTATCACACAGCTAAAAAGTGACAGAGTTCCAGTCTACGAATCTAGACTTACAGTTTACAAATAAATGATGAAGTAGCGTTAAGTTGGGTAAAGTAAGGCATGTCTCTCTTCTGTCAGCGAGTTTGCCGAGAGTCCATTATATACAGCAATGGAGTATTTTGACACAGATCAATGATCCCTGGGTGAATATCTGTCTCCATTTACTTGTCAAAAATTGAGCAGCCTAAATGACACTTGTTTACAGAAACCAGACCCTAAAAAAAAACCTGCATGCTTCAATCTCCTGGAGTGTGCAAAGCATTTATCTAGATGTGAGGGAATTTAAAGAACCTTCACATTGTATTGTGCATCAGAGGAGATTGTAAGCTCTGCAGAGCAGCAGGGATACTAACAAATATATGCTGAGGACGTGCCGGCAGGAATAGGGAGGCTTGATCTGGAGATCTGAGGACCGGATGACATTTGTATTTCTCTTCCTTAGAAAACTTACGGGAGTCGATATACGCAGCCTATACATGCTATATTATATAATATTACTAATGCAACCGCCATCATTGGAGGTACGTAAATGAAATATTTCAAGATTCCTTCAACTAACATTGATATTAGCCATCTATATATTTGGGCGGAAATGAAAGTTTACTATTGTTGACAAGTGTTTAAGAACCAGATCATGCTGCTTTTAAGGATCCTTCTGGCAAGGAGGGTCAGTTCACAAAAAGTAAGTACACCCCTCACATTTTTGTAAATATTATACTTTTTATAAAGATCTAACACTGTGATACAATTTACAGTACTTAGTATGCAGCTTGTATAACAGTGTAAATTTGGTGTCCTCTAAATAATACAATACACAGTCATTAATGCTGATACCAATAACAATAAAAGTGAGTACACCCCTAAGTGAAAATGGCCAAGTTTTGCCCAATTAGCCATTTTCCCTCCCCGGTGTTATGGGTCTCATTAGTGTTACAAGATCTCAGGTGTGAATGGGGAGCAGGGGTGTTACATTTGGTGTTATCACTAACACACTCTCTTACTGGTCACTGGAAGTTCAACATGGCTCCTCATGGCAAAGAGTTTTCTGAGGATCTGAAAAAAAGAATTGCTGCTCTACATAAACATGGCCGAAGTTATAACAAGATTGCCAACACCCTGAAACTAAGCTGCAGCACAGTGGCCAAGACCATAAATCAGTTTAGCAAGACAGGTTCCACTCAGAACAGTTCTCGCCATAGTCGTCCAAGTTGACTCAGCATCATATCTAGAGGTCATCTTTTCAAAATAGACGTATGAGTGCTGCCAGCATTGCTGCAGAGGTTACAGGAGTGTCGAGTCAGCCTGTCAGTCCTCAGTCCATATGCAATACACTGCATCAAATTAGTCTGCACGGCTGTCACCTCAGAAGGAAACCTCTTCTAAAGATGATGCACAAGAAAGCCTGCAAAAGGTTTGCTGTAGACAAGCAGACTAAGGACATGGATTACTGCAATCATGTCCTGTCATCTGATGAGAAAAAGATAAACTTATTTAGTTCAAGTGGTGTCAAGCGTGTGTGGCGGCAACCAGGTGGAGGAGTACAAAGACAAGTGTGTTCTCCCTACAGTCAAGCATGAAGGTGGGAGTGTCATGGTTTTGGCTGCATGAGTGCTACCGGCTGTGGAGAGCCATGAACCATGGAACCATGAATGCCAACATGTACTGTAACATACTAAAGCAGAGCATTTAGAAACTGGGCTACAGGGCAGTATTCTAACATGATAACGACCCCAAACACACCTCCAAGACAACCACTGCCTTGCTAAAGAAACTGAGGGTAAAGGTGCTGGACTGGCCAAGTGTTTCCAGACCTAAACCATATGGAGCATCCTCAAACAGAAGGTGGAGGAGCGCAAGGTCTCTAACATCCATCAGCTTTATGATGTTCGCATAGAGGATGGAAGAGGATCCAGCGGCTCCTGTGAAGTTCTACTGGACTCCATGCCCAGGAAACTTAAGGCAGCCCCTGAAAATAATGCTGACCATAAAATATATTGACACTATGGGCACAATTTGGCCATTTTCACTGAATGGTGTACTCACTTTTGTTGCCAGTGGTTTTGATATTAATGACTGTGTGTTGAGGAATTGGCCTAAGGTTCATAGAAAGTTATTTTAGGGGGAACAGGCATCATGCCTTTATTTTCTAGGTAACATACCTTAACAGGGGGCCCATTTTTCTCGCTGATTTGTGGTCCCTTTTATTGTCTATATAGAGCATTTCAATTCTACAATTACATGAAGGAAACTTGAGTTTTAAGGCTTCATTTAAATAAATATTCTTCAAAAATGCTTCTCTTAAACAAGATTTTACTGATGCTGTGTTTTCAGGATATATGATGGTGCTAAATGCATCCTATAAATGGAGATGAGAAGACTGTGCCGGGCTCAAGTGAAATATATGTAAATGATCCATGAGCTGATAGGAGACATGATTTCGACAGAAAATGTGAAAATCTGGGCAGAGTAATAAAGAAAATAGCTTCATTAAGTCACTTGCCATAAAAATGTCAATGCAAGTACGTACGGGTATGACCTTGCTCTGCTTGTCTCAGACGAGAAATTCCTCAGTATTTCTGCATGCAATTTATATAATCAGATCTAGCAACTCTAGCTAAATATGTTTTTTGTCTTGGTCAACTTTTGATACATAGAGATGTCCAGAATTATATCTTGGCGGCACAAATTCTTAAAGAGGACCAACCACCAGGATTTTCCTATATAAACTAAAGCCAGTGCTATACTGGTGCTATCATGCTGATTCTATACTTACCTTTAGTTTTGAGATCGGATGTATACTTTCTGAAATACAGGCAAGTAAAGTTTGTGAAATGCACTGTTAATTGATTGATAGCAGCTACAGAATATCTAATAGGTGAGTCGGGTTTTGCTAGCTATTACCGCCCCTGCCTGCCTTCCTGCCCTTCCTCCCCTTTGTCTTCTTCTCTCCTCCCCCTGTAAAAACAGAGATAGAGGGAGGAAGGACAACAGGTAGGCAGGGGCGGGAATAATTAGGAAAACCCGACCCACCTATTAGATATTCCATAGCTGCTATTAATCAATTAACAGTGCATTTCACCAACTTTACTTGCCTGTATTTCAGAAAGTATACATCCGATCTCACAACTAAAGGTATATATAGAATCAGCATGATAGCGCCAGTATAGCACTGGCTTTAGTTTATCTAGAAAATTCCTGGTGGTTGGTCCTCTTTAAAGGGAATCAATCAACAGATAATTGATATGTAATCTGACAGCAGCATGATATAGAAACAGAGACACTGATCCTAGTGATGTGTCGCTTAGTTTACTAGCTTCAGCAGTTGTGTTAAAATTACAGTTGTCTCTGCTGCAAATCTAGCAGTGCTCAGAATGCTGAGCCATGTATAAAACCACCCACACCACTGATTGGCAGCTTTTTGTGTACATCGTGACAGAAAGTTGCTAATCGGTTGTGATGGTCGATTTGGACTAGAAGGCACTAGACACCTAGTCCTGTAGTGATAATATCCTGCTGATAAAACTGATTTTATTGAAACACCATCAAATATGTGACACATCGCTGGAATCAGGGTCTCTGTGCCTACATTATGCTGCTCTCAGATTACATAGCAAAATCCCTGTGACAGATTCCCTTTAACCCCTTCACGACCTTGGACAGATCTATCCGTCAAGGATCGTGTCCCGTTAAGCCCCGCACCCTGCCGCGGGCAGGCGGTGGTTGGCACACATATCAGCTGTTTTCAACAGCTGACATGTGTGCCTGCATGTTGCGAGTGGAATCGCTTCCACTCGCAACATTTAACCCCTTAAATCTCGCTGCCAAAGTCTGGCAGCGAGATCTATATGCGCGCGGCCCTGTTTTTACTTACTGCCGCCCCCACCGGAAGTCACATGAGTGATCACGTGACGTTCAGTGGTTGCCATCGTAGCACAGGGTCATGTGATGACGCCTGCAGCTACGAAGTTTCACTTTCGTTTTTCCTCGGCACGGAGCAGAGGGAAATTGGAAGTGACTGAATCTGCTGTTTACAGCTGTATAGCTGTGATCAGCAGATAGATAACAGCGATCAGATTGCTGATCGCTATAGCCCCCTAAGGGGGACTAGTAAAATAAAAAAAAAAAGTGAAAAAAAAGTTTTAAAAAATAAAAAAAAACAAAAAACCTAAAAGTTCAAATCACCCCCCTTTCACCCCATTGAAAATTAAAGGGTTAAAAAATAAATAAATATACACATATTTGGTATCGCCGCGTTCAGAAATGCCCGATCTATCAAAATATAAAATCAATTAATCTTATTGGTAAACGGCGTAGTGGCAAAAAAATTCCAAACGCCAAAATTATGTTTTTTGGTCGCCGCATGTTTTACGCAAAATGCAATAACAGGCGATCAAAACGTAGCATCTGCGCAAAAATGGTACCATTAAAAATGTTAGCTCGAGATGCAAAAAATAAGCCATCACTGAGCCATAGATTCCGAAAAATGAGAACGCTACGTGTTTCGGAAAATGGCGCAAAACGTACGCCACTTTTATTGGATAAACTTGTGAATTTTTTTTAACCCCTTAGATACAAGTAAACCTATACATGTTTGGTGTCTACAAACTCGCACCGACCTGAGGCATCACATAGATACATCAGTTTTACCATATGGTGAACACGGTGAATAAAACATCCCAAAAACTATTGTGCAATCACACTTTTTTTTGCAGTTTTCCAGTACAATATATGGTAAAACCTATGGTTTCATTTAAAAGTACAACTCATCCCGCAAAAAACAAGCCCTCATATGGCAAGATTGACGGAATAATAAAAAAGTTACGGCTCTCGGAAGAAAAGGAGCAAAAAACAAAAACGCAAAAACGGAAAGTGCCCGGGGGCTGAAGGGGTTAAAGAGTTGTGAAAAGATTGACAATATCTTACCTATACAATACTAGATAATATATTTTATTCCTAATTGGCTTCCAAAATCTTTGTAGAACAATAAATTTGCAAAAACGGAAACTTAAAGCAAGATAGGAGATAAAAATATACAGTAAAGACCAAAAGTTTGGACACACCTCCTCATTCAAAGAGTTTTCTTGATTTTCATGTCTCTAAAAATTGTAGATTCAGATTGAAGGCATCAAAACTATGAATTAAAACATGTGAAATGAAATACTTAAAGTGTGAAACAACTGAAAATATGTCTTTTATTCTAGGTTCTTCAAAGTAGCCACCTTTTGCTTTGATTACTACTTTGCACACTCTTGGCATTCTCTTGATGAGCTTCAAGAGGTAGTCAGCGGAAATGGTTTTCCAGCAGTCTTGAAGGAGTTCCCAGAGATGCTTAGCACTTGTTGGCCCTTTGCCTTCACTCTGCAGTCCAGCTCACCCCAAACCATCTCGATTGGGTTCAGGTCTGGTGACTGTGGAGGCCAGGTCATCTGGCGTAGCACCCAATCACTCTCCTTCTTAGTCAAATAGCCCTTACACAGCCTGGAGGTGTGTTTGGGGTCATTGTCCTGTTAAAAAATAAATTATGGTCCAACTAAACGCAAACCGGATGGAATAGCACGCCGCTGCAAGATGTTGTGGTAGACATGCTGGTTCTGTATGCCTTCAATTTTGAATAAATCCCCAATAGTGTCACCAGCAAAGCACCCCCACACCATCACACCTCCTCCTCTGTGCTTCATGGTGGGAACCAGCCATGTAGAGTCCATCCGTTCACCTTTTCTACAAAGACACGGTGGTTGGATCCAAAGATCTCAAATTTGGACTCATCAGACCAAAGCACAGATTTCCACTGGTCTAATGTCCACTTCTTGTGTTCTTTATCCCAAACAAGTCTCTTCTGCTTGTTGCCTGTCCTTAGCAGTGGTTTCCTAGCAGCTATTTTACCATGAAGGCCTGCTGCACAAAGTCTCCTCTTAATAGCTATTCTAGAGATGAGAAGGTATGTCCAAACTTTTGGTCTGTACTGTATCTGTATGAAACTAAAGATATTTCCAGGCTCTTGCAGTTTGGAAGTTGAGACTGCAGTGCCATTTATTGTTTAAGAGCAGCATATACGTTCATTACAGTTTTCTTATGGAATTTACATCAGTATGTCTAATTTTTCACTTTTTGTAGTAGTATATAAATGTGTGCATAATAGAAAGATGGTGAAACAAAAGACCGGACATTCAATGTCTGTCTTGGTGCCTTTTAGGCGGGCGTTGCACGTTGCGACATCGCAAGCCGATGCTGCGATGTCGCACGCGATAGTCCCCGCCCCCGTCGCAGGTACGATATCGTGTGATAGCTGGCGTAGCGAAAATTATCGCTACGCCAGCTTCACATGCACTCACCCGCCCTGCGACCGTCACTCTGGCCGGAGACCCGCCTCCTTCCTAAGGGGGCGGGTCGTGCGGCGTCATAGCGATGTCACACGGCAGGCGGCCAATAGCGGCGGAGGGGCGGAGATGAGCAGGATGTAAACATCCCGCCCACCTCCTTCCTTCCGCATATCCAACGGAAGCCGCAGTGACGCCGGTAGGAGATGTTCCTCGCTCCTGCGGCTTCACACACAGCGATGTGTGCTGCCGCAGGAGCGAGGAACAACATCGGATCGTCGCGTCAGCGTAATTATGGATTACGCCGACGCTGCACCGATGATACGATTACGACGATTTTGCGCTCGTTAATCGTATCATCTAGGCTTTACACACTACGATGTCGCATGCGATGCCGGATGTGCGTCACTTTCAATTTGACCCCACCGACATCGCACCTGCGATGTCGTAGTGTGCAAAGCCCGCCTTAGTGTTTCGTAGGATAAGATAGCCCTACGTGAAATTCGCCATTTGGGTTGTGGTCAAATAGTTATTGTATTGGGTTGGGTCAAATTTGGCACAGTTGTTAGGCAAAATCTTTCATGAACAGTTTGATGGGAGGCAGCCTGCACACTCCTTGACATAGTTAGAGCCATAGATGTATGGCATCTTTCTAGGAAACTAATACAAAAATGAACAGATCTCCAAAATGCTTTCAGAAATATCTGTTCCCTGCCTATAGTAACATACTTACCAGCCTCTGTCTTCTGCTCTACTTGGGCTGATCCAGTCCTACGCCATCATCGTGTGACCGCTGCTCCTGACTGACCGATAGCCACAGAAAATAGACACTAGATCTCAAAGTAATTCTATGAGGGCCTCGTTCTGGCACTCATAGACTTACATGAAGAAGTGACTTCTGGTTCACCCAGCAAACACTGGAGCGATCCAGCATATCACAAACTGGGTTGCCAACTGTAGAGAAATTCCAGGACTGTCCGTAGAAATAGTCCACTTTTTTGCCCTGTCCGTATAAACAATTTATGGCCTCTGTGATTTTTTAGAGACTGTAGAAACTTATATAGATATTTTTTTTTCAACTGTAATTATCATCATTTTACAGTGAATACAGCTGACATCTTTATATCAGAGCTATGGGCTGTAGACCTGGATCACTTAGAATTATAATGATTTAGTATGGTTTTATAATGTCTCCATAAAAAATATTGTCTGTTCGTGATTTTTTGATAAACTGTCCCAAAAAAATATTGTCATTCATGTGAAATTTGTTTATATACAGTGTCGCGGGCGGGGAGGAGGGTGTCAGCACACCGCGCTCACCCCTTCTGCTCGGGTCCGGCAGCTGCTCAGTGGTGGCTCGAGCCGTAGGCCGGATCCCGGGGGTTTTCCTCGAGCGGCACTCCTCGCCCGTGAGTGAAAGGGGGGTTTTGGGATGTTGGGATAATGTCCGTGACGCCACCCACGGTTGTGGTGATGTGTAGCACCACCGCTGCTCAATGCGGGGATCCCGGGGATGGTGATGGGGAGCAGCCAGGTGTTGTGTTGCCCCTCCGTGGGTAGGGGTTGGTGATCCCGGGGCCCGGTGATGGCTTGTGAGGTGCGGGGCCTGGTGGGCGCAGGGACGCGGGGGCAGCGCTGTGCCTTGCGGCACTATGGTACTCACTCAGCCTGAGACTTGGACACAGTTTGTACGGTAAACCAAACGACTGGTAGGACGGTCCCACAGACGGCTGCTTTGCTTCCCCGGTAGGTGACGGTGATGTCTCTCTTCCCTGCACCTGTATGTACGGATGGTTGCGATGGGTCCCCACCAGTAACCCGCTCCCCGGCTTCAAGCTGGGCCGGAGGAGCACTACACTTTGCCCGCAGGCGCTGGCCCTCAGAGACTGGTGCCCTGGCGGTGGCGGTGCCTCTGTTGTACAGGTTGGACTGTTGCCTTCAATCGGGACTTGGTTGTTGGGGGAATCTACGTCCCCTTCACTGACGGATTCGGCAAATTTGGCGACTCCTAGCCTTGCTGGGGTCCGAGAGGCCCCTGCCCTGGTGCTGACTGTCTTTCGGAACACTGCTCCAGACCACCGGGCACACAGCCAACGGGGTCCTTCCAGGAACTTCCAAACGGTCCCCCTCCGGACAGTCACCGCCGTCGCTGACCTTGCTGTTCTGGCCCTCACAAAGCTGGACCTTCAGGCTTTCCTTCCTTCTTGTCACCTCACTTGCTTTCCTCCTTTGCCACTTCTCTCTCTTTACTTTCACTTAGGTGTTTACACTTGCCCTCCCTGGGCTAATCTCGATGTTTACTCAAGCCCTGCCTGGGCTAATCTGCCTGACACTTCCTGCCTCCAGAGCTGTGAGCTCCTTGGTGGGCGGAGCCAACCGCCTGGCCCACCCCCTGGTGTGCATCATCAGACTCCTGGAGGAAGGCAACAAGGATTTCTGGTTCAGCTTAGGTGTGCCTACCTGGGGTGTGGGGTGTGGTGGTGTTGTGACCTGTGACCCCTGGCTTGCCCAGGGCGACACATTCCCCCTTAGCAAAATGCAGACCGTCCGCGGGCTGCCGTCCTACACCGGTTTTATTTTTCTGTAAAAAGGGGGTAACAGGGTTAAACAACATGCATAACATTTTTAAATAACTTCTTCCCAAGACGGGAGGCACATTTTACTTTTAACGTTTCAACGGTATACGGTCACGGTTTCCGCTCTCTCCCACCCAAGTAACCTGGCCCTGATGCTGCCCCTAAAACCCAGGCAGCACCCCTTGACCCACAGTCCAGCACACGGTACCCGAGCGGGATCTGTCCTTCCCTCCAGAGGGTAGCCACCGGTTCCTTTGGTGGCTGGGCCCTGGCCTGCTCTGCTCAGGGCCCTCCCTCCAACCTGCCTCTTCGGAGGCGGCCTGCGGAAACGGTAACGGTACCCAACATATTTACAAGCCACTAACGTTTGTGGTTGCCCTGCAGAGTTCACGGGCTTGTCCATAGATAGTTCCCATGCCATAACTTTTTAAACGGTCCCCACGGGGACAACGGTGTCGGCTCCAGCCGGTTGCAAATCACACGGTAAATCAGGTGAACTTCGGATCATTTTCACTTATCATCATTTTTCAAATTTTTCAAACAAACAGGTGGTCCCAACGGGGACTGTGCAGCGGCATCCGCTGCCCTTTTGCGGCTTAACAGTCCATTCTCACTCGTGGGGCTCTAGTGCCACCTTCACATGGTGCACCGCTCTGGACCCCAATGGTAGCTCACTGCAGGCGATCTTCTTCCGTATTCATGCGGGCATGCACATCCGCTCTACACCCCTCTCGGGCATCGATCTCCCTGCGCAGCTGCTGTTGCCGCCGCTCCCAGCCGGGAGTACTTTCTGTTTGCTCCGGTTCAGCGTGTGCGGGGGACGGACCCAGCCAGAGTCCCTCCGTGTCGGCTACGACCGGCACCTTCAGTAATGAGGGACCCCGCTGTGACATGGCCTCCTCTGCCTCCTGGCAGCTGCATCCCCGCCGTGCCTCCGGTGCATCTTTGCTGACGGGCTCAGCCTTTGGCTTCTTCCATAGAAGCAGTTCAGGGTGGTCATGAGCTTCTGCTGCAGGTCGGTCCGCCGGGGCGGATTGGCAGGGTACCGCTACCGGTGGTGGTGGTAGCGGGCCCAGTGGCGGGGCAGCAGCAGCTAACGCGGGTAGCAGGAGAGGCAGCAGGGTGAACGGGTGTAGGCCGGGCCCCTCAGCCGCAGCGGCCGATCCCTCGGGAATACAGGGACGTGGGTCTCTTACCCGTTCCTCCAAATCTTCCTCCATCTTGCATCTCCGCATAGCAGCCACCGCTTCCACCATGTCGGCCTCCCACTCCTCCAGGAGGAGCTGCATGCGGACCTGCAGACGGCTGCTTAGCTGGGCGGTCCGGACTTCCACCCACGCCGCCATGCCGGGCGCGAGGACCACGGTGTTGTTGGTCGGACTCAGCATCTTTAGCAGCGGCCTCTTCCAGGAACCAATAAATGGCCGCAGGGTCCTGGCGTCCCTGCTTCCACAGCCGCGCTCACATGCGGCCAGCCGCCATCGCGTCCCCCTTAGCTCTTTCCGGCCCCTCCTCTCTCGGGGCGGGGTTCTGGCCTTCGCGCCTCTACTGCTCGAGAAGACGCTCGAGCGGGAACTTTTCGCGCCAAAGATGGCGGCTTCTGCAATTTTTCTGCCGGATACCTCCGGCGGTAACAAGGCGCACCTCTACCAGATGGCAGAGCGGTAAGATCCTGTTCGTGACGCCAAGTTGTCGCGGGCGGGGAGGAGGGTGTCAGCACACCGCGCTCACCCCTTCTGCTCGGGTCCGGCAGCTGCTCAGTGGTGGCTCGAGCCGTAGGCCGGATCCCGGGGGTTTTCCTCGAGCGGCACTCCTCGCCCGTGAGTGAAAGGGGGGTTTTGGGATGTTGGGATAATGTCCGTGACGCCACCCACGGTTGTGGTGATGTGTAGCACCACCGCTGCTCAATGCGGGGATCCCGGGGATGGTGATGGGGAGCAGCCAGGTGTTGTGTTGCCCATCCGTGGGTAGGGGTTGGTGATCCCGGGGCCCGGTGATGGCTTGTGAGGTGCGGGGCCTGGTGGGCGCAGGGACGCGGGGGCAGCGCTGTGCCTTGCGGCACTATGGTACTCACTCAGCCTGAGACTTGGACACAGTTTGTACGGTAAACCAAACGGCTGGTAGGACGGTCCCACAGACGGCTGCTTTGCTTCCCCGGTAGGTGACGGTGATGTCTCTCTTCCCTGCACCTGTATGTACGGATGGTTGCGATGGGTCCCCACCGGTAACCCGCTCCCCGGCTTCAAGCTGGGCCGGAGGAGCACTACACTTTGCCCGCAGGCGCTGGCCCTCAGAGACTGGTGCCCTGGCGGTGGCGGTGCCTCTGTTGTACAGGTTGGACTGTTGCCTTCAATCGGGACTTGGTTGTTGGGGGAATCTACGTCCCCTTCACTGACGGATTCGGCAAATTTGGCGACTCCTAGCCTTGCCGGGGTCCGAGAGGCCCCTGCCCTGGTGCTGACTGTCTTTCGGAACACTGCTCCAGACCACCGGGCACACAGCCAACGGGGTCCTTCCAGGAACTTCCAAACGGTCCCCCTCCGGACAGTCACCGCCGTCGCTGACCTTGCTGTTCTGGCCCTCACAAAGCTGGACCTTCAGGCTTTCCTTCCTTCTTGTCACCTCACTTGCTTTCCTCCTTTGCCACTTCTCTCTCTTTACTTTCACTTAGGTGTTTACACTTGCTCTCCCTGGGCTAATCTCGATGTTTACTCAAGCCCTGCCTGGGCTAATCTGCCTGACACTTCCTGCCTCCAGAGCTGTGAGCTCCTTGGTGGGCGGAGCCAACCGCCTGGCCCACCCCCTGGTGTGCATCATCAGACTCCTGGAGGAAGGCAACAAGGATTTCTGGTTCAGCTTAGGTGTGCCTACCTGGGGTGTGGGGTGTGGTGGTGTTGTGACCTGTGACCCCTGGCTTGCCCAGGGCGACACAACAGCAGTTATTAATATGTACAAGACTAAACATAGTTTACCATGTTAAAGACGGCAATGTATCTTTAAAAATCAGATGCTATAAAGAATATGTTTTTTTCCTTTTTAATTGCCAAGGTTTGAAGGGGCAGAACGATCAAGGTCGCATGGATCGCTAGCACGACCGGGCCCGGGGTTGCCGGGGGTCTGCCAACCCAAGCACCTGTTTCAGCTGCATGTGCATCCTAGGCTGCACATCCAGCTGAGATGCATTGCAGTGCAGAGACCCCTCGGGTCCCTGTACTGTGATACACGCTGCCAGCCAAACAGAAGCCGGTAGCTTTCAGCTGTGTCCCAGTGACTGAGGTGGCGCATGACAATATCATGTGTTGCCATAGCACAGACGCCGATGATTGCTGCCAGCCACTATGGGCCAGCTATAAAGGAGGATACCGTGGAAGTGGGACCCGGGGAAGGGTGAGTACAGTGTATATATCAGGAAGGTGATAGTATATACCAGGAAGGGCCCAGGAGAGGAACATATATACCAGGAGGGGGACAGTATATACACCAAGAGGGGGACAATATATACCAGGAGAGGCCCAGATGAGGAATATGTATAACAGGTGAGGAACACTATATACCAGGAGGGACCCAGGAGGGGGACAGTATATACCAAGATAAAAGTCATATTTACTAGGATGGAGGATAAATCAGGATGGAGGGCATATATACCAGGATGGGGCCATATTTACCAGGAAGGAGCCCAGGATGGGGGATATTTACCAGGATGGGGGCCATATTTACCAGGAAGGAGCCCAGAATGGGGTACATTAGAGCAGGATGGGGGACATTACTATATAATGGGGGGTGTACAACTCGTATGCCTTTCTAGGATTTTAGGATTTGGAGCACTAAATGAATACATATACATATACATATATTTGACCAATATACGGGGATGGAGGGGCCCAGGTCCAAATATTGCACCGGGACCCATCAAACTCTAGTTACGCCACTGAAGGTTCGTATATAGGTAATTCTTCTATTGATTTTCTAGGCATGCCTATGTACCTTAGAGGACATGGATGCATAGTCAAGCTTGTATGGGAAGAGTATAGTAAGCTGTTATTACATTCCTCTGACAAGGGCTTATCTCGCTCGAGAACAAAAGAGGTGGGTTGGATTAGACCATTTTAGCCTAATACAGTCATATGAAAAAGTTTGGGCACCCCTATTAATGTTAACCTTTTTTCTTTAAAACAATTTGGGTTTTTGCAACAGCTATTTCAGTTTCATAAATCTAATAACTGATGGACTGAGTGATATCTCTGGATTGAAATGAGGTTTATTGTACTAACAGAAAATGTGCAATCCGCATTTAAACAAAATTTCACTTGTGCAAAAGTATGGGCACCCTTATCAATTTCTTGATTTGAACACTCCTAACTACTTTTTACTGACTTACTAAACCACTAAATTGGTTTTGTAACCTCATTGAGCTTTGAACTTCATAGGCAGGTGTATCCAATCATGAGAAAAGGTATTTAAGGTGGCCACTTGCAAGTTGTTCTCCTATTTGAATCTCCTATGAAGAGTGGCATCATGGGCTCCTCAAAACAACTCTCAAATGATCTGAAAACAAAGATTATTCACCATAGTTGTTCAGGGGAAGGATACAAAAAGTTGTCTCAGAGATTTAAACTGTCAGTTTCCACTGTGAGGAACATAGTAAGGAAATGGAAGAACACAAGTACAGTTCTTGTTACGCCCAGAAGTGGCAGGCCAAGAAAAATATCAGAAAGGCAGAGAAGAAGAATGGTGAGAACAGTCAAGTACAATCCACAGACCACCTCCAAACACCTGCAGCATCATCTTGCTGCAGATGGTGTCAATGTGCATCGGTCAACAATACAGCGCACTATGCACAAGGAGAAGCTGTATGGGAGAGTAATGCAAAAGAAGCCGTTTCTGCAAGCACGCCACAAACAGAGTCGCCTGAGGTATGCAAAAGCACATTTGGACAGGCCAGTTACATTTTGGAAGAAGGTCCTGTGGACTGATGAAACAAAGATTGAGTTGTTTGGTCATACAAAAAGGCGTTATGCATGGAGGCAAAAAAACACGGCATTCCAAGAAAAGCACTTGCTACCCACAGTAAAATTTGGTGGAGGTTCCATCATGCTTTGGGGCTGTGTGGCCAATGCCGGCACCGGGAATCTTGTTAAAGTTGAGGGTCGCATGGATTCAACTCAGTATCAGCAGATTCTTGACAATAATGTGCAAGAATCAGTGACGAAGTTGAAGTTACGCAGGGGATGGATATTTCAGCAAGACAATGATCCAAAACACTGCTCCAAATCTACTCAGACATTCATGCAGAGGAACAATTACAATGTTCTGGAATGGCCATCCCAGTCCCCAGACCTGAATATCATTGAACATCTGTGGGATGATGTGAAGCGGCTGTCCATGCTCGGCGACCATCAAACTTAACTGAACTGGAATTGTTTTGTAAACAGGAATGGTCAAATATACCTTCATCCAGGATCCAGGAACTCATTAAAAGCTACAGGAAGCGACTAGAGGCTGTTACTTTTGCAAAAGGAGGATCTACAAAATATTAATATCACTTTTATGTTGAGGTGCCCATACTTTTGCACCGGTCAAATTTTGTTTAAATGCAGACTACACATTTTCTGTTAGTACAATAAACCTCATTTAAATCCAGAAATATTACTCAGTCCATCAGTTATTAGATATATGAAACTGAAATAGCAAAAACCCAAATTGTTATAAAGAAAAAAGGTTAACATTAATAGGGGCGCCCAAACTTTTTCATATGACTATGTATGGTGCTCTTTTATTATTCCCTATTATGTAATATGGATGTCATATAGGGGTGTATCGTTTTGGAACCCTGTTCTGTGAGCCACCAACAAAGAGCAGCTTTTGTTATGGCTGACCTCGCCTTCCCATGTATTAAATTTTAGATCATTCGTTGAAATGACTAGCATGTAATGTCACATACAGCAGCCAAAATGTAAGACCCACTGAAGCATCTGAGCATGAAGCCAAATCTAAAGGGATTGTACTGTGTAATCCCTTTAGAGTGGATGTTCCCCTTTACAAGTTACATGTGGAGATAAAATTAAAAACAGTAATATTGAATCACTTGCCATGCGTTGATCATGAATTACAACCTGCTTTATACTTCAGAGCTGCAATCACAATGCTGCTGGTTAATTTCAGACTGGGCAGCAGGGACCCAGCAGTAACATTGACTGTGGGGGCCCACCGATCAACAAATTTACCTTATCTTCTATATAATAATATACTGGGTAGTTTGTAAAATTAATGATAAGATGCTTCCTTTGTCTGTACATAGTGAAACAAGTGTATTGTGCTAAACTACTGATGATGTTTGGTGGGTAAATGACATATTACTTCTAAGCGGGTCCACCAGAGGATTCTCCTTCTCTCCGGTGGGCCAGTCTGAGCCTGCTCCTGGTCTTGGACAAGTTAGATATCAGACATGTTCACTAAAAGCTTTTGATAGAGGAGGCTGATGGTTTTCCATACATGAAATTACTATACTATGCCTGTTGGAAAGACTAAAGTTTCCAAAATCTCATGCCGTATTCTAGTGCAGTAAAAGAGAACTGATTTTCGACAACACAAAAAAGTGAAGTGTTTTTTTCACACTGTAGAAAGGTACAAAGAGTTATCAATGATTCTTCACTTTTTGCCATTTGGACGATCATTTCCTTAGTGAAAGGCCATTTAGCCCAAAAGGAAATTCTGGAAGATTTTAGCTGTGAAGACTGCAGAATTGTGAATGCAGCTCTGGGCTATAGCACAGTTAAATAAATGAAAGCAATATATTCACAATAAATAAGTAGTAGTAGTATAATGGCATGAAGAAAGGTGAAAACATACTTTAAAATAATTCTCTCTGAGATTATACACAATGTGCTATACAGTATATATATTGTGAACCAGTACCATATTTTAAGGAGTATTATTATTATATCCAGCATGCAAACAAAAGAATTTATGGACATAAATGAAAGTAGTGAAGTGCCTATTGCTGGTCTGTGCTTTGTGATTAGAGACTAGAAAGAGTAACAATAAACTTTACCTCCTGCTTATCGTGGTTGCACTTTTCACACACGGCTGGGGAGGAATAATGATGGAAAACCGACCCGGAGAGGTTATCAATTATCATCAGTTCTCCTTCAAACGAATCCTTGATTATCAAAGAAACACTGTCCAGCCACAAATTCTCCTAGGAATAGATCATAAGGTGAAACTATAGTGATGTAATACACACATTGTATAAAGAAAGGCAACATAAACAGGAAAAACAAAATATTGCGTACAACAGAGTATTTTTTAGGTATTTTTTAGTTTTCCGTAAGGCACAATTTGTGCAGTAATAAACCAAATATGTGCAGTAATAAAATTAATTTTGTCAATGCTATGTGACAGTGATATCACAAGTAGGATATATACAATTAGAAATGCAGCTGTCTCCCAGCATTCCTCAGTTTCACAGAGCACTAACCACTAAGGCGATGGTCTGTTTCACTTTCTTTTTCAGTCTCAGCACACAAACTCCGCCCCTTTAGGTTACGGTACAGTGACATCATCCCAGGTCCTTCTCCACTCATCTCTACTCCACTGACCAATGTAAACATCTCCGTGCGAGTTTACAAAGTGCACAGTCACTCAGCCATACAGCTAGAAAGGCAGCTCTGACCTGTGAGTTCTAGTAGCACACAAGGGGTGTATTTACTTCTGAGAGGAGATTCTAGCTAGCTAGCATGCAGTATGAATGGTATGGTAGCCATACACTTTGTGCAGAATTATTAGGCAAATGAGTATTTTGATCACATGATACTTTTTATACATGTTGTCCTACTCCAAGCTGTATAGGCTTGAGAGCCAACTACCAATTAAGTAAATCAGGTGATGTGCATATCCATAATGAGGAGGGGTGTGGTGTAATGACATCAACACCCTATATAAGCTGTGCTTAAATATTAGGCAACTTTGTTTCCTTTGGCAAAATGGGTCAAAAGAGAGATTTGACAGGCTCTGAAAAGTCCAAAATTGTGAGATGTCTTGCAGAGGAATGCAGTAGTCTTGAAATTGCCAAACTTTTGTAGCGTGATTACCGAACAATCAAGCGTTTCATGGCAAATAGCCAACAGGGTCGCAAGAAGCGTCTTGGGCCATTTGCCACCAGTTTGGCCATATTTCAGAGCTGCAACATTACTGGTGTATCAAAAAGCACAAGGTGTGCCATATTCAGGGACATGGCCAAGATAAAGAAGGCTGAAAAACAACCACCTTTGAACAAGAAACATAAGATAAAATGTCAAGACTAGGCCAAGAAATATCTTAAGACTGATTTTTCAAGGGTTTTATAGACTGATGAAATGAGAGTGACTCTTGATGAGCCAGATGGATGGGCCAGAGCCTGGATCAGTAAAGGGCAGAGAGCTCCACTCCGACTCAGACGCCAGCAAGGTGGAGGTGGGGTACTGGTATGGGCTGGTATCATCAAAGATGAACTTGTGGGACCTTTTCGGGTTGAGGATGGAGTGAAGCCCAACTCCTAGACCTACTTCCAGTTTCTGGAAGACAACGTCATCAAGCAGTGGTACATGAAAAAGTCGGTATCGCTCAAGAAAAACATGATTTTCATGGAGGACAATGCTCCATCACATGCATCCAACTACTCTACAGCGTGGCTGGCCAGTAAAGGTCTAAAAGATGAAGAAATAATGACCTGCCCCCTTGTTCACCTGATCTGAACCCCATAGAGAACCTGTGGTCCCTCATAAAATGTGAGATCTACAGGGAGGGAAAACAGTACACCTCTCGGAATAGTGTCTGGAGGCTGTGGTGGCTGCTGTGCGCAATGTTGATCAAAATCAGATCAAGCAACTGACAGAATCTATGGATGGTAGGCTGTTGAGTGTCATCATAAAGAACGGTGGCTATATTGGTCACTAATTTTATTGGGGTTTTGTTTTTGCATTTCAGAAATGTTTATTTCTAAATTTTGTGCAGTAATATTGGTTTGCCTGGTGAAAATAAACAAGTGAGATGGGAATATATTTGTTTTTTTATTAAGTTGCCTAATAATTCTGCACAGTAATAGTTACCTGCACAAACAGATATCCTCCTAAGATAGCCAAATCTAAAAAAAAAACCACTCCAACTTCAAAAATATTAAGCTTTGATACTTATGAGTCTTTTGGGTTGATTGAGAACATATTTGTTGATCAATAATGAAAAAAATCCTCTAAAATACAACTTGCCTAATAATTCTGCACACAGTGTATACCAATTTCTGTAATAATAAAAATTGCTTTAAAAAAAACCTCTGGCGTACAACATGAACAAGCCATCTACACATTACTTACAGGAGTTGTACCAAGTTTGAAGTTACCCATAGAGTGCCTTGCGAAAGTATTCGGCCCCCTTGAATTTTTCAACCTTTTCCCACATTTCAGACTTCAAACATAAAAATAAAAATTTTAATGTTATGGTGAAGAATCAACAACAAGTGGGACACAATTGTGAAGATAAATGAAATTTATTGCTAATTTTAAACTTTTAAAAAAAAAAAAATAACTAAAAATTGGGGCGTGCAATATGATTCGTGCCCTTTAAGTTAATACTTGGTAGTGCCACCTTTTGCTGCGATTACAGTTGCAAGTCGCTTGGGGTATGTGTCTATCAGTTTTGCACATCGAGAGACTGAAATTCTCGCCCATTCTTCCTTTGTAAACAGCTGGAGCTGAGTGAGGTTGGATGGAGAGCGTTTGTGAACAGCAGTTTTCAGCTCTTTCCACAGATTCTCGATTGGATTCAGGTCTGGACTGTGACTTGGCCATTCTAACACCTGGATACATTTATTTGTGAACCCTTCCATTGTAGATTTTGCTTTATGTTTGGGATCATTATCTTGTTGGAAGAAAAATCTCCATCCCAGTATCAGGTCTTTTGCAGACTCCAGCAGGTTTTCTTCAAGAATGGTCCTGTATTTGGCTCCATCTATCTTCTCATCCATTTTAACCATCTTTCCTATCCCTGCTGAAGAAAAGCAGGCCCAAACCATGATCCTGCCACCACCATGTTTGACAGTGTGGATGGTGTGTTCAGGGTGATGAGCTGTGTTGCTTTTACGCCAAACATATCGTTTGGCTTTGTGCCCAAAAACTTCGATTTTGGTTTCATCTGACCAGAGCATCTTCTTCCACATGTTTGGTGTGTCTCCCAGGTGGCTTGTGGCAAAATTTAAACAACACTTTGTGTGGATATCTTTGAGAAATGGCTTTCTCCTTGCCAATCTTCCAGAAAGGCCAGATTTCTGCAGTGTACGACTGATTGTTGTCCTATGGACAGACTTTCCCACCTCAGCTGTAGATCTCTGCAGTTCATCCAGAGTGATCATGGGCCTCTTGGCTGCATCTCTGATCAGTCATCTCCTTGTTTGAGATGAATATTTGGATGGACAGCCAGGTCTTGTTAGATTTGCAGTAGTATGATACTCCTTTCATTTCAATATGATCGCTTGCACAGTGCTTCTTGGGATGCTTAAAGTTTTGGAGTCTTTTGTAACCAAATCCAGCTTTAAACGTCTCCGCAACAGTATCACGGACCTGCCTGATGTGTTGCTTGGTCTTCATGATGCTATCTGCGCTTTAAACAGAACACTGAGATTATCACAGAGCAGGGGCATTATACGGAGACTTGATTACACACAGGGGCTTATATTTATCATCATCAGTCATTTAGGACAACATTGGATCATTCAGAGATCCTCAATGAACGTCTGGAGTAAGTTTGCTGCACTGAAAGTAAAGGGGCCAAATAAAATTGCACGCCCCAATTTTCAGTTATTTATTTTTTAAAAAAGTTTAAAATAAGCAATACATTTCATTCAACTTCACAATTGTGTCCCACTTGTTGATTCTTCACCATAACATTAAGATTTGTATCTTTATGTTTGAAGCCTGAAATGTGGGAAAAGGTTGAAAAATGCAAGGGGGCCAAATACTTTCGTAAGGCACTATATCTATGGCAAAGGGACTAATTTTCCAACCACTGGGTCCCTCACCAATATCGAGACCTAGGACTCCGAAGATATTCATGTGACTGGAGCAGAAGTCGATCATGCACACCTCCGCTCCATTCATTCCTATTGGCTTTCCGGATGGATAGTTGTCTGGTCTTCGGCAGTCCCATTAATAATCATTGGAGTGGGGCTACGTATGACCGAACAACGCTCCATTCAAATGAGGCTCTTCAGCGCTCTGGTTCTCGAGATTGGTCTAGTTCCAGCAGTTGGATACACAGCGTTTGGTAAGTTATCTCCTACCCTTGTACCCTTGCATAGGGAATAATTTATAAACTTAGTACAGACCCTCTAATGAAAACATGAAATGTTATAATATATTGCTAGGTTCTGACATTACTTTATGAAATGCTCTACTGATCATTAGAATGAAAGCCTTTTAGTAAAGATTTAGGCCCTGTGCGTACTAGATCCTCTGAAAGATTTCCGCACCTGCGGTAAAAAACCGCAGCACACCGTACCTGAAAACCGCATGCGGTTTTGCCGCGGTTTGTTGCATTTTTTTGTGCTGAATTGCTGCGGTTTTGGTGCGGATTTTCCGCAGGTTGTTTCCTGCGTTTTTTTTACCATTATCTATGACCAAAACCGCAGGTACCTGAAGTAAAGAAGTGACATGCTCATTCTTTTTGCTGCAGTAAACATGCAGCAAAACCTGTAGGTGAAAAAAAATGCAGTGTGCGCACAACCTCTTTTTTTTAACCTAGGTTTTGCTGCGGAAGGATTGCAGCAAGGTTATGAACATTTTCTGCAGCAAAACATGCAGCAAAACCACGGCAAATCCGCGGCAAAAACTGCAGCGTGCGCACAGGGCCTCAGAGCTCTGCCCTTTGACTGTTTTTCCTTCCACAGTGGTGCACGGGACACCCAAAGTGCGGGGAACCGCAGGACTGCACAATTAATCCCCTACAATTGACATACAGTGGATATAAAAAGTATGCACAACCCCGTTAAGAGGTTATTATCATGTAAAAAAAATATACCCAAAAGAATTATTTCTTAACCTTTTTCACCTTTCATGTGACCCATTAATTATCTGAACAAATCCATTGATAAACAAACTGAAATCTTTTTGAAGGGGTAATAAATATAGCAAAACTATCATAATATGGTTGCATAAGAGTGAATACCCTCCTATAATTGGGGATGTTATTGTGTTCACAATTAACCAATCACATCTAAACGCATGGTAAATAGTCAGTATACAGCTGCCCTCATTTACAGGAATTCTCAGTAACCTCATTTTGTGCTAAGATTTTTCAGTAGGATTTTCCTAGATGCATTTTACAGGATAAGCCATGATCCATAAGCGGCTTACAACATAGCAAAGGGATCCTCATTGTTTAAAGTTATTAGTTAGGAAAAAGGTAACAAAAAATGATCAATACTGTGAAGATAATAATCAGAAAGTGACGCAAATTTGGCACAACTGTTCGTCCATGAAAAAATGATGAAAAGACAGGAAGAAAATTAGCAACATTATAGGAGATATTATTTCTATGTTGTTTATGGCAACAATCTCCCTAAGGGTGGCTTTACATGCTACGATATCAGTACCGATACCGCTAGCATGTGACCCGCCCCCATCTTTTGTGCGAAACGGGCATATCGCTGCCCGTCGCGCACAAAATCGCGCACCTGCGTCACACATACTTACCTGCATAGCGACGTCGCTGTGACCGGCATACCGCCTCCTTTCTAAGGGGGCATTATGGCCGGCGGCAGGTAGGAGATGTTCCTCATTCCTACGGGGGTCACACACAGCGATGTGCACTGCCGCAGGAACGAGGAACAACAACGGGAAAGCAATAGTATCGATAATTGGGAGAGGACCCCCATGTCAACGAGGAACGATTTTGGACGTTTTTGCAACGATCCAAAATCGCTCCTTGGAGTCACACACTACGAGATCGCTACAGCGACCGGATGTGCGTCACAAAATCCGTGACCCCAACGAGATCGCTGTAGCAAAATCGTAGCGTGTAAAGCCCGCTTAAGTCTTCATATGTCTGGCTTGTGGGCCAGAGTAAATATGCCCATAAAAAGGATTATTGACTCCCAGAAACTTATATAAACCTATACAAAGCATACAGTGCTCAGTCGCATACTGTGGAGATAGTGTGATGCATATTTCAAAGTCATATCCTAATGATAGCATTATATGTATATAAGAATATATTAGAACCAAGGTTGAGGTAATCACAATGGGAAGCCGTATTTTATTTCAGAATCATGAAGAAATAATAACAACGCTACTCAAAGTTATCAGTATATGTTAAAGTGCCGCTGCAAGGATAATTATGCAGCAGTAGTAACAAATTAGGAATTCTGAGTGTAAGAGAAGGCAATAGTATAGAGGCTATAATATAAATTAATAGCTAACAAGATGCCAGTGCATAAATAGATATTAATTTATATTATAGCCTCTATACTATTGTTATTATTTCTGCATGATCTTGAAAATAAATATGCTTTCCCACTGTGATCTCAACCTTGGTTTTAATATACTCTTATATGCTATCTATTACCTATTATGCTATCATTATTACCGTATATGACTTTGAAATATGTATCCAAGGTATGTGACAGAATTTTTCTTCTGTGTACGCTGTCCCCTCAACATTTTTTTAATTGTGTGCATTCAATAAAATTTGTTTTTATTTTAATGAATGGTTCCCTGTTTGTTTATATAGGCTTATTTTATTGTGGGGTGGTGTGGCAAGATGGAAGCCTTTTTATTGCAAAAAAACCCAAAACATTCAAGCCCTGCTATGTGTTACCAGAACTTACATCAAGTCTGCCAAAAGCATGTGGGAAAACAGGTTAATGTCCTAATTTCAAAAGATATGCCTGGTGCAAACCAACACTGCGTGTCACAAAAAGATCACCATACCCACAGTGAAGTATGGAAGATGCAGCATTTTGCTTTGGAGCTCTTTCTTTTTAAGCTGGAAATGGGGCTTTAGTCAACGTGGATGGAAGTATGAACAGTTTCAAATATAAGTCAATTTTACAACAAAACCTTCAGACTTCTGCTTAAAAGCTGAAGAGGAATATCACCTTTCAGCACAACAAAGACCCTAAGCATACTTCTAAATCAACAAAAGAATGGCTTCACCAGAAGACAATTAAAGTTTTAGAATGGCCCAGCCGAAACATGTATCCAATTAAAAATCTGTGTTTACCTGAAGACACCGCCTTACAGAGGAGATACCCTCACAATCTGACTGTCAGGAAGAGTGGACAAAGATTGCCAATTCTATATGTTCCATTCTGATGGACTCCTACCCAAGAACACTTATTGCTGTCATAAATTCTAAGGGTACATGAATAAAGTATTAGTTTCAAGGTGTGCATATTTATGCAACCACATTATTCTATCTATTTTTCCACCTGAAAAAATTCTCCTAACATCAGATGCACTGGAAGAAAACGGTGATTCACTGCTCTTCCTAAACATCAGTGTTCATGTCATTTCTAAGCACTAGGTATGTGTGACCTGCTGCCCTGCTCCTGCACTTCTTCTCTGCTCCATAGAGAAAAGAAGTCACTGGATATTAAGTTATCCGTTCAGGCAGAAGTCTAACATTTTAAGATTAACCCTACTGGCACAGGCATTGATGTCACAGAAGAGAAGATTTAAAAAAATACATAAAATAACCAACAGGATAAACATTTATTACAAATGCACAACTATTGTGGACTGCACAGGTCTTCATAACTGCAGTCTTAAAAGTATCTTGCTGACTTCATCGATCCTGATTTCTATGGTCTTACTATCACAGGGTGTAACAGTGTATGTAATGACAGGACAGGAGCTCCTAGGCTGGCCCTCAGACTAGAGTCTCTGTGCTGTTCCTTATCTCAAAGGTAGGCTTGATGGTAACCAGGTCCGAGCCCCCACCGTGACCCCGACTCCTGTCCGAACCCTGATCCTACTCCCCCTCTCCCACACCCTGGGCCAGGCCAGAAAACACAAAGACAAAATGCAACAAAATGACACGGACAAGGGAGAACGCAAACTTGTATACACAGCACTCAAAACATAAAGGAGAGATAGTATGTGTACTGGAAAGCAACGGAAAAGGGGAGAAGTAATGCACAACAGAGGACCACTCACACCACTCAGAAGTGCAACATGGATCAACATAAACAGGACGGCCACCCCCACAGAGTGGAGGCACCGGACTGGAGAGCAGCGACACCCATCAGACCGGAAAGCCCCCCTAGGTGTTTATAATAAAAGTGTTTTTTACATTATACACAGCGGCCTACGCTCTTACATACAGTATTCTGGAATGCTGTATATAATATAACATCCTACTACGGGTGGCCGCAGCTTATGGGGGGGAAATTGGATGATAGGTTCCTTTTAAATTTGAGGAAATTTGCTGGACCAGAGAAATACAAAAAATTTACGATTTCTGTGAATCACCAAAAATGCTCACTACTATTTTACACAATGCAAAGGCTATATCAGCCAGAGAAAGCTAATGTGACCTTAGGGTGCGACTGGTCAGACTTTGCCACAATGCCTTGGACTATCACAGCACATTGTATTGCACAGTATTTCTTAGCCTGTATAAAAGCTGAGGTGGGGAGTGCAGCTACCTTTTTAGGGTGCAACTATTTAGAGGAGGACACAGCTCACAGCTTAGCAATAGAATTAGGGAGAAAAAGCTAAATAAAACTTATTATACTGTAGATATGTGCAACAGTACATTAGTGAAGAACAGCTACCATCTGTTTGCCGTACCCAAATATGCAGAGGTAGCATTGACATTACTAAGGTTGTGTTCGATGAAAAAGAGTTGGCGACCTGAGAGTGATATACGCAGTTTTTGGGTAAAAATTTGACAAAGCTGACGAGTTCAAAGTTCAAAAGACAAGATGACCATTATTCAGCACTTCCGTAATGTACGGTACACAATAACCCCAAGATTTTTAAAGTTTCTACACCCAATCAAATACTTAATTATTTACCTGAGCTGGGGAAAAGCACCTCAAGTTCCGATGTCCTTCTGTCGCCGGTCTTCCTCCCCGTCCTCCATTATCAAGAGCAGACACAGGTGACGTTTGAGAACAAAGACCATGAGCCAACTCCAATTCAATCTCAGCGTCCAGCTCCGCGTCCTCCTGTGCTTCTTTATTGCTGTCATCCAGGTGCTTCATTAATACTGCAACCACCACATTTATTAGAACGAACTGAGCTGTGAGCACAAAGCTTACAAAGTACAGAGGCGAGATGAACTGGAGATTGCTCAAGCAGCTGCGGTCATCATTGGTGCAATCACGGAGAGTATCCTGCGGGCAGATCAGAAGGAATATCTAAGAATCCTAGTAATACATTGTAACACATGGATAAAACGTTCACTGTTGGAAAAAGGATAAAATATTTTACTGCTGGGTTTACTAACTAAATACCTATTACATTAATCAATATGTTACAACATTACATGTTACCACATTTATTTATTTACTATTATGCTAATTATTAGTCCAGAATGAAAACTAGCAAGTACAGAACATGAGCATTATTTCCAATTACTGTGAGCTAATTATTTATATTCCTGTTCAGGAACTACATCTACAGAGAGCGTCTCCTGCTCTGGGGAACCTGTAGTTACAGACGGCCTAGCTACTTAAATGGTGACCGAGTAATGCTTAAATTCCTTTAAATTGGTGCTGCAGATAAACCTAACACTTGCTGCACTGGGGTATTGTAATGCTGCCACCAGGGGGAGCCAGAGCTCTGCAGCAGATGACACTACACAGAGCAATGAGAACCAGGAAGGAAATGCACAGCGTTCTCATGCACTGCCTAATCAGCACAGGTGAGAGGCAGAACTGCAGGGTATGTGAGGAATAGTGAGACAGGCTGGGTCAAACACCATACGGGCAGAAGCAGGACCGGAGGAGCGAGCAGAAGCGAAGTCAAAGTCAGGCTAAGGTCAGTACCGGAGGAAGCAACCGAGTGGGGAAATAGGAGGGGGGACACAGGACAGGAGGGATGACCAGGGGACAGAACACAGACAAGGGCACGGGGGCACAGGAACAGACAGATCAGGATATCACTCACAGGACCAGCAATCACAGGCCAAGCAGAGCTAAGCTTATAGCCGGCGCTGGTTCACTGGAAGTGTCAGCTTTTAAGGCATCCAGGGGCCGGAAGTGAGGCCCGAGAGAAGGCTCCGCCCCCTAGCCATGTGTATAGGGAGGCGAATCATGACAGGTATACTGTAATTAGCTTTTTATTACGTCCTGAAAGGGATGGTCTAAAATTAACATTAATTTGATCCTAAATTTCTGTTTATTTAAAGGGAAAATCTAATGTAAAAAAAAACCCTTTAACCTGCAGACATGGGGTTAATCTACAGTATAACAGCATTCTGACAGTGTGCAGCCACCACACTGAAAGCTCCATTGCCAGGATGAAATTAACTTTATTCCTCCCTGCAGCGTCCGGCTTTCAGTCACAGAAGCACAGCCAGCATGGTTTTAGGCACCACACTGTGTATAGTGAGCGGCAGCTGTAACTGTGCCCCTGGCACTGACCGACAGGAAGCTTTGTTCTAATGCCTTGCTGAGTTGGCTGTCTGTCAGTGCCGGGGTGTGGTTACAGCTGCCGCTCACTATACACAGAGCAGTGGCTTGAACCGCGCTGGCGCCTCCCCTATGACTAAAAGCCTGAATCTGCCGGAAGAATAAAGATCATTTCCTCCTGGCAGCGGAGCTCACAGTGTAGCATCTGCAATGTATTAACATGCTATAAATCTGTAAATTAACCCCATATATGAAGGTTAATAACAGTGTTTTACATGAAAGGGTCCCTTTAATGCAATAATCAAATCGTTTTTCTAATACACTCTAAGTAAAAAGTCCGTACAGTTCCCTCTCTGCGCTATTTTTTTGTTTTTTTTTTCCCTACATTTTGATAAAATTTTGTGTTGAGAATCCCCAGTGGAGTTGAGCGCGGTTCGTGGTTCGTGGTTCTCCAGTTCTAGGCTCGAGTGATTTTGGGGCATGTTCTAGATCGAACTAGAACTCGAGCTTTTTGCAAAAGCTCGATAGTTCTAGAAACGTTCGAGAACGGTTCTAGCAGCAAAAAAACAGCTAAATCCTAGCTTGGTTTCTGCTGTAATAGTGTAAGTCACTCTGTGAATCACACTATTATGACATTTCAGTGTATAGTGTGCGTGAACAGCGCCTTCAGATCACTGCTGTTTGTATAATGGCGATCGCCATTTTTTTTTTTTTTCTTGTCTTCCTTCCCTAAGCGCGCGCGTCTTGTGGGGCGGGCCAGCATGTCAGCCAATCCCAGACACACACACAGCTAAGTGGACTTTGAGCCAGAGAAGCAACGGCATGTGTGATAGGATGTCCATGTCACATGTCCCTGCATTATAAAACCGGACATTTTCCTGCAGGACGCCATTATCTGCCTTCTGCGTCTTTGGTGTCAGACATCACTGTCGCAGCTCCGTCCTCCTGAGTCCTATAGCCGATACAGCTGTATGCGCTGCATACACAGCGTTAGACAGCTTAGGGAGAGCACTTTATAGCAGTCCTTTTAAGGGCTCAAACCGGCAGGGTCAGCGTTAAGGTGACAGGTCCTGAAAACAGCGCCAGCGTCTGTGCAGCCAAGGTCAGGGATTTCCTCCCTGCATTTCCCTATTAGGAGGGAATAGAAAGGCAGGCTTCCATTCCTCTACCCAGAGCACCACAATCCTGCCACTGTACCCTCTTGTCCTCTGCACACTCCAACTCATTCTAACTAAGCCATTATACTAGCAAACACTCAGTGTACCTAGTGGCATCCTAAACGTGGCTATTGGACTTTGCTATAGTCCCACTAGTGCCAAGACATTTGCAGAGCGCATCTGCCTGCGTTGCACACTCCAACTCATTATAACTAAGCCATTATACTAGCAAACACTCAGTGTACCTAGTGGCATCCTATACGTGGCTATTGGACTTTGCTATAGTCCCACTAGTGCCAAGACATTTGCAGAGCGCATCTGCCTGCGTTGCACACTCCAACTAATTATAACTAAGCCATTATACTAGCAAACACTCAGTGTACCTAGTGGCATCCTATACGTGGCTATTGGACTTTGCTATAGTCCCACTAGTGCCAAGACATTTGCAGAGCGCATCTGCCTGCGTTGCACACTCCAACTAATTATAACTAAGCCATTATACTAGCAAACACTCAGTGTACCTAGTGGCATCCTATACGTGGCTATTGGACTTTGCTATAGTCCCACTAGTGCCAAGACATTTGCAGAGCGCATCTGCCTGCGTTGCACACTCCAACTCATTATAACTAAGCCATTATACTAGCAAACACTCAGTGTACCTAGTGGCATCCTATACGTGGCTATTGGACTTTGCTATAGTCCCACTAGTGCCAAGACATTTGCAGAGCGCATCTGCCTGCGTTGCACACTCCAACTAATTATAACTAAGCCATTATACTAGCAAACACTCAGTGTACCTAGTGGCATCCTATACGTGGCTATTGGACTTTGCTATAGTCCCACTAGTGCCAAGACATTTGCAGAGCGCATCTGCCTGCGTTGCACACTCCAACTAATTATAACTAAGCCATTATACTAACAAACACTCAGTGTACCTAGTGGCATCCTATACGTGGCTATTGGACTTTGCTATAGTCCCACTAGTGCCAAGACATTTGCAGAGCGCATCTGCCTGCGTTGCACACTCCAACTAATTATAACTAAGCCATTATACTAGCAAACACTCAGTGTACCTAGTGGCATCCTATACGTGGCTATTGGACTTTGCTATAGTCCCACTAGTGCCAAGACATTTGCAGAGCGCATCTGCCTGCGTTGCACACTCCAACTAATTATAACTAAGCCATTATACTAGCAAACACTCAGTGTACCTAGTGGCATCCTATACGTGGCTATTGGACTTTGCTATAGTCCCACTAGTGCCAAGACATTTGCAGAGCGCATCTGCCTGCGTTGCACACTCCAACTAATTATAACTAAGCCATTATACTAGCAAACACTCAGTGTACCTAGTGGCATCCTATACGTGGCTATTGGACTTTGCTATAGTCCCACTAGTGCCAAGATATTTGCAGAGCGCATCTGCCTGCGTTGCACACTCCAACTAATTATAACTAAGCCATTATACTAGCAAACACTCAGTGTACCTAGTGGCATCCTATACGTGGCTATTGGACTTTGCTATAGTCCCACTAGTGCCAAGACATTTGCAGAGCGCATCTGCCTGCGTTGCACACTCCAACTAATTATAACTAAGCCATTATACTAGCAAACACTCAGTGTACCTAGTGGCATCCTATACGTGGCTATTGGACTTTGCTATAGTCCCACTAGTGCCAAGACATTTGCAGAGCGCATCTGCCTGCGTTGCACACTCCAACTAATTATAACTAAGCCATTATACTAGCAAACACTCAGTGTACCTAGTGGCATCCTATACGTGGCTATTGGACTTTGCTATAGTCCCACTAGTGCCAAGACATTTGCAGAGCGCATCTGCCTGCGTTGCACACTCCAACTAATTATAACTAAGCCATTATACTAGCAAACACTCAGTGTACCTAGTGGCATCCTATACGTGGCTATTGGACTTTGCTATAGTCCCACTAGTGCCAAGACATTTGCAGAGCGCATCTGCCTGCGTTGCACACTCCAACTAATTATAACTAAGCCATTATACTAGCAAACACTCAGTGTACCTAGTGGCATCCTATACGTGGCTATTGGACTTTGCTATAGTCCCACTAGTGCCAAGACATTTGCAGAGCGCATCTGCCTGCGTTGCACACTCCAACTAATTATAACTAAGCCATTATACTAGCAAACACTCAGTGTACCTAGTGGCATCCTATACGTGGCTATTGGACTTTGCTATAGTCCCACTAGTGCCAAGACATTTGCAGAGCGCATCTGCCTGCGTTGCACACTCCAACTAATTATAACTAAGCCATTATACTAGCAAACACTCAGTGTACCTAGTGGCATCCTATACGTGGCTATTGGACTTTGCTATAGTCCCACTAGTGCCAAGACATTTGCAGAGCGCATCTGCCTGCGTTGCACACTCCAACTCATTATAACTAAGCCATTATACTAGCAAACACTCAGTGTACCTAGTGGCATCCTATACGTGGCTATTGGACTTTGCTATAGTCCCACTAGTGCCAAGACATTTGCAGAGCGCATCTGCCTGCGTTGCACACTCCAACTAATTATAACTAAGCCATTATACTAGCAAACACTCAGTGTACCTAGTGGCATCCTATACGTGGCTATTGGACTTTGCTATAGTCCCACTAGTGCCAAGACATTTGCAGAGCGCATCTGCCTGCGTTGCACACTCCAACTAATTATAACTAAGCCATTATACTAGCAAACACTCAGTGTACCTAGTGGCATCCTATACGTGGCTATTGGACTTTGCTATAGTCCCACTAGTGCCAAGACATTTGCAGAGCGCATCTGCCTGCGTTGCACACTCCAACTAATTATAACTAAGTTGCATTGTCAGGGATATTTATTCTTTATTATTCTGCTGTTAATAAAGCTAGACCACCACTGCAATCTTCACCACCTCTCAATTTTTACTACTACATTTTCAGTCCACAATCTTGTCGCAATCAACATGAGTGGCAAAATGACAGATGCTGGTGGAAAGGGGAAGAGGCGTGGTGGAAAAGGCAAAAAAGGTTTTGTCTGTGTGGAAGGTGGCAAAGCTCCATTATCATCTGCTGAAGATAGACCATCTACCAGCAAAAGTAAGATGTCTACTACTTACCGTGGACAATCCGATGTGCTCCCTTTTTTACGGACACAAACAACAGGAAGAAAGGTAGATGATGGGCAAAAAAGGAAAATGCTTGAATGGATCTCAAGTGGTCCAACAAGTACCCTCTCAGCCACTTCAAGTACTGCATCCAAAAAACACCAGTCCTCTGAGTTGTCATCCCAATCACACTTGATTTCTCCCAGCTCTGAAGTCTCCATCAGCCCTGCACAGTATGGTGGAACTGAGATGGCTGAGTCTGCAGAGCTGTTCAGTCACACTATAGCCTGGGAATCAGAGGTCTGCTCCCAAGCTACAGTGAGTACAGAACAGGAAATGGTCTGCAGTGATGCCCAGAACCTTTGTGACTCTGATTCAGGCCGTGAGGACCAAGTTTCTGAGCATAATGTTGACCCTTTGTCACAAACTGTAACACCTGTGGTTATAGACAATGAGGAACATACTGATGAAGATGAGACGCAGATACCCGATTGGGATGACAACTTAAATATTCGGTCAGGGCAAGAAGAGGCTCGGTCTGAGGGGGAGGGGAGTGCAAACACAACAATTGATGATGAAGTTCTAGATCCCACCTACTGTCAACCCCCAGTCAGGCACTCGAGGAGGTCAACAGAGGCGGTGGAGGAGGATGCAACCGACGACGAAGTTACCTTGCGCCTTCCTGGACAGAGTCGGAGCACTGGTAGCACGTCTACAACTGCATCCTCAGCCACCACTCTGCCTATGAGCATTATTCGGGGTGGATCAACAGGTCGCATGGCCTCTAAGCCTTGCCTAGCCTGGTCCTTTTTTGACATAGAAAAAGATTGCCCAAATCATGTGATATGTAAAATTTGTCATGATTCTCTTAGTAGAGGTCAAAACCTCAGCAGTTTGACAACTTCTTCCATGAATCGTCACATGAATAAATATCATAGGTCCCGGTGGGAAGCTCACCGTGCTGCAATGCGGCCTAGCGGAGCGAACCATCCACCGCCCGCCCCTTCCAGTGCATCCGCGCGCTCTTCATCTTCTAGGACTGTGGGGACAGCTGTCACACCTGGTTTTCCACGCACAACTTCCACCACTGTAACCGCAACAGGCAGTTTGCTTGGTAGGTCGTCAGTTGGTTTGGAAGGGGAAACAAGTGAGTGTGTACAGCTCTCTCAGACATCGATAGCACCAACGTTGGATGAAGGCAACATCATGTCTCCGCCTGCACTTTCCTCACAAACCTGCATTTTTCCAGGGACACCCTACTCAACACCGTCTACACACAGCAGCCAGATCTCTGTCCCTCAGATGTGGTCAAATAAAAGGCCACTTCCTCCGACCCATGACAAAGCTAAGAGGTTGACTCTATCCCTCTGTAAGCTGTTGGCTACCGAAATGCTGCCTTTCCGCCTAGTGGACACACAGGATTTTAGAGACCTTATGTCTGTCGCTGTGCCCCAGTACCAGATGCCTAGTCGCCACTACTTCTCTAAGAAAGGTGTGCCCGCGCTACACCAGCATGTCGCACACAACTTCACCGCTTCCTTGAGAAACTCTGTGTGTGAACGGGTGCATTTCACCACCGATACTTGGACCAGTAAGCATGGACAGGGACGTTACATGTCGCTGACTGGGCACTGGGTAACTATGGTGATAGATGGTGAAGGGTCTGCTGCACAAGTCTTGCCGTCCCCACGACTTGTGTGTCAATCCTCTGTCTGTCCAAGTTCCGCCACAGCTTCTGCATCCTCCACCTCATCTGGGTCCTCCACCTCCGCCCCAAGCCTGCCTGGTCAGGCCACCAGCGTTCTCACTGCGCAGAAGGAATCACGCACGCCTCATTACTATGCTGGCAGCAGAGCGCAACGGCATCAGGCGGTCTTTAGCTTGACATGTCTTGGGAATAAGAGTCACACAGCTGAGGAGTTGTGGTCAGCTCTGCGGTCCGAGTTTAATAAATGGTTGTCTCCACTCAACCTGCAGCCTGGTAAGGCCGTGTGCGACAATGCTGCAAACCTGGGTGCGGCACTTCGCCTGGGCAAGGTGACACACGTACCTTGTATGGCTCACGTGTTGAACCTTGTTGTCCAGCAATTTTTAACACACTATCCCGGCCTAGATGGCCTTCTGAACAGGGCACGAAAACTGTCAGCTCACTTCCGCCGTTCAAGCGCCGCAGCAGAGCGACTTGCATCGCTCCAGAAGTCTTTCGGCCTGCCGGTTCATCGCCTGAAATGCGATGTGGCGACACGCTGGAATTCAACTCTCCACATGTTACAGCGACTGTGGCAGCACCGCAGAGCCCTGGTGCAATACGTCATGACGTATAGCCTGGGACAACGAGATGCAGAGGTGGGGCAGATCACCCTGATGGAGTGGTCTCAGATCAAGGACCTATGCACCCTTCTGCACAGTTTCGACATGGCGACGAATATGATTAGCGCTGACAATGCCATTATCAGCATGACGATTCCAGTCATTTACATGCTGGAGCACACGCTAAACACTATTCGGAGTCATGGGGTGGGACAACATGAAGGGGAGGAACTACAGGAGGATTCATATGCGCAAGGGACAACAACATCACCAAGGTCCAGATGTTCATCATCACCAACGCAGCAGGCATGGGACCATGGGGGACAGGGATCGACAAGGGCGCATAGTAGCAGGCGAAATGTTGAGCAAGGTGCAGGAGAACATGAAGAAATGGAGGACGAACTGTCCATGGACATGGAAGACTCAGCGGATGAGGGAGACCTTGGTCAAATTTCAGTTGAAAGAGGTTGGGGGGAGATGTCAGAGGAAGAAAGAACGGGTAGCACCTCTATGCCACAAACACAGCGTGGACTTGGTCCGCATGGCTGCGCAAGACACATGAGTGCCTTTTTGTTGCACTACCTCCAACATGACAGTCGTATTGTCAAAATTAGAAGTGATGATGACTACTGGATTGCCACACTATTAGATGCCTTGTACAAGTCCAAATTTTGTGACATAATTCCAGCCATAGAAAGGGACGCACGTATGCAGGAGTATCAGCAGAAGCTGTTACTCGATCTTAGCTCGGCTTTTCCACCAAACAACCGTGCAGGTGCAGGGAGGGAATCTCCCAGTTGTAACTTGACAAACATGGGACGGTCTCGTCATCTTCAACAGTCTACACGTACCAGTAGCACCGTAAACCTAGAAAAATGGCCAAAGCTCGCAACTTACGCCTTGGAGATTTTGTCGTGTCCAGCTGCCAGCGTTGTCTCTGAACGTGTATTCAGCGCTGCTGGGTGTGTGCTGACAGATAAGCGCACGCGTCTGTCCAGTGACAATGTGGACAGACTGACGTTCATCAAAATGAACAAGTCATGGATCCAGAAGGAATTTACTACCCCTGTGTCATCCTGGGGAGAGTAAATGCTTGTTGATTTGGAATGTGCTTGATGCAAATCAAAACATCCTGTTTGCAACTAGGGCCCAAGTCCTGCCACTGATGGGGTGGGTGTCTGTGTGGCCCAATTTTTGGAAAAAAGGGAGACTCCGTTTGGAGTAACCCTTGCTTACATTGTTTTTAAAAGAAGCCAAGATGAACAAGTCATGGGTCAGCAAAGACTTTATCTACCTACCCCGGTGTCATCCTGGGGACGGATAAGAATGGCGTATTTTTGAATGTGCTTGATGCAAATCAAAATATCCTGTTTGCAACTAGGGCCCAAGTGCTGCCACTGATGGGGTGGGTGTCTGTGTGGCCCAATTTTTGGAAAAAAGGGAGACTCCGCTTGGAGTAACCCTTGCTTGCTGTGTTTTTAAAAGAAGCCAAGATGAACAGAGCTGGGATCAGGAAAGACTTTGCTACCTACCCCGGTGTCATCCTGGGGACGGATAAGAATGGCGTATTTTTGAATGTGCTTGATGCAAATGTAGCTGTGAAGTGTACAACTAGGGCACAAGTGCTGCCACTGAATGGGTGGGTGTGTGTGGGGCACAATTTTTGGAAAAAAAGGGAGACTCCGCTTGGAGTAACCCTTGCTTGCTGTGTTTTTAAAAGAAGCCAAGATGAACAGAGCTGGGATCAGGAAAGACTTTGCTACCTACCCCGGTGTCATCCTGGGGACGGATAAGAATGGCGTATTTTTGAATGTGCTTGATGCAAATCAAAACATCCTGTTTGCAACTAGGGCCCAAGTGCTGCCACTGATGGGGTGGGTGTCTGTGTGGCCCAATTTTTGGAAAAAAGGGAGACTCCGCTTGGAGTAACCCTTGCTTGCTGTGTTTTTAAAAGAAGCCAAGATGAACAGAGCTGGGATCAGGAAAGACTTTGCTACCTACCCCGGTGTCATCCTGGGGACGGATAAGAATGGCGTATTTTTGAATGTGCTTGATGCAAATCAAAACATCCTGTTTGCAACTAGGGCCCAAGTGCTGCCACTGATGGGGTGGGTGTCTGTGTGGCCCAATTTTTGGAAAAAAGGGAGACTACGCTTGGAGTCACCTTGCGGTGTTTTACATGATTTTAGAATGGCGTGCCATGCCTATATCTGTGTGTCCTCCTCTTTTTCCTTGTCCAGCTGTTTTGTTTTCGCATGAGTATATGTCCTTGTCACTTTCCCATGTGTTTGAGTTGTTTGTCACCTTTTGGACACCTTTGAGGGTGTTTTCTAGGTGTTTTACTGTGTTTGTGATTGCCTGCCATTGTTTCCTATGCAGTTCGAGTTCGGTTCGTCGAACGTTCGACGAGCCGAACTCGAACGGGACCTCCGTTCTGCGAACCGACCTCGAGCCGAACCGGGACCGGTTCGCTCATCTCTAATCCCCAGTGCATGCTGGGATACTCAAATGGGTCAACTTCAAGGGGCAGAGGCTACGGTCACTCCTGCAACCTCTGTTCTCACCCCGAAACAACGCGTCATCTGTGATATTTGTTTAAGGGCTGGTCTAGTCCCTGCTCTACTGAGTATGTGTCAATTGTCAAATCCGGCATATGTCCAGTACAAGCTCCCTTGTCACTGTGCGATATTCCTTTTCACTGTACAGCGATAGTGCGCTCCCTCACGGGCTCTAATGAGGAGTGAGAAGCCGGATATGATAACCATTGCGAGTAAGAAAAGCAGGTGAGCAGACACCAGGGGAAGGTCTGGTCTCTCCTTGACTGCTCCTCTCCTTAAAATGCGCACTGACAGAGCGTTCTCTTCCTGGTTCATCATGGTTCATTAGAGCCAGCGACAGAGCACACTGTCACTGTGCATTGAAAATAAATGTTGCACAGTGAACAAAGGAGCTTGTGCATAGTCAAAAGTAACAATTGACGCATGCCTAGTAGAGGTGGAAGTAGCCAAGCCCTCGAAATGGATGTCATTGTTACTGATTTATTTCAGGGTGGTTACAGAGGCTGTGCCAGTGACCTCAGCCTTTTAGACCTAATGAAGTCCCATTTGAGTATCCCAGCATATACTGGGGATTCTCAAATGTAGAGTCATCAAAAGAGAAGTAGGTAAAATAGTTAAATAAAACAATTAAATTAAAGATGGGAAACAGAAGACTTTTTAATTAAAGTAAGTTAGAAAAGTAATTATGGTAGATTATTACATTAAATAGACAGACATTTAGGATTAAAGTGAATGTTAGTTTCAACTCTTTTAATGCTATTGAATGCGCAGCATTGTGACTGTTATTAACACTGTTGCGTTGCAGCACTAGGGTCCTGGGTTCAAATCTCACCAAGGACAACATCTGCAAGGAGTTTGTATGTTCTCCCCGTGTTTGCGTGGGTTTTCTCTGGGTTCTCCGGGTTTCCTCAAGCACTCCAAAGACATACTGATAGGGACTGTTAGTTCTCCCGGACGAAGCGGTCAATTAACACCGCGAAACGCGCGTCGGAGGTTTTTCTGGCAGTTAGAGATACATCGGTGGGGCTACTGTGATTATGGGTGAGAATTTATAATAAGTTTTTATGGGCACTTGATCACTTTACTCTGCCTAATTATGGCTGGGACAAGGGGCAATATGATGAATTAATATATACAAAAGCCCCTTTCCCTTATTTATTGCCCTCTATCTATTTATACTTATATAGTCAAATTTTTACTCCCCTTGCACATCCCCTTAAATTATACTGGTGTGTCTGCCTCTTGTGTGATTAAGAATGGGGCTGGTTTTCCTCTTCCCCTTTTCTTCCCCCCCCCCCCCCCCCCCGTTGTGAACATCTGTGGCACCTTGTTTTTAATGTGTGTGATATTTTTTCTATTTTCTATTTATGCTAAAAATTATGATTGATCAATAAAAATATGTATTTTTACCTCAGCCATTTAATCTCCAGTTCTTTTTGTGGTAACTTATATCTCTTTAAAGAGGGGCTTCATGATTAATGAGTTATCTGAATTTTGAGATGTTGAGCATTAATGTAATTCTGTTGTATCTAGGGAATTTAGATTGTGAGCCCCAATGGAAAAAGTGATGATTAGTGTTGAGCGAGAGTGCTTGATCGAACATCGGGGTGCTTGGGTATGCTAGGTGCTTGGCAGAGTATTGCAGGGTGCTCGGATGTATTGTCAGTGAAACAAGAACACAACGAGCAGGATCCCTTCATTGAATGATGGGAGCCGGCACTCCAGTGTGTGCCATTTGCAGTTTCTGAATGGCTTTCCGGGGGCATAAAAAGAAGGTTTTTTGGATGTAGTGTATCAAGTTAAAAAAAACAAAACCCACTCCCTTCCCTGGAGATGATCTGTATATGGCTGGCTGTATGTGTGCGAAGAGCCAAACTACCCAATAATTGACCTCCATAAAACTCCTTACCCGAGTTGAGCACTTTCAGAGCATCTGACCTACTTGGCTCGAGTATCGAGCACCCAAGCAATTTAGTGATCGGCCATCCCTAATGATGATGTATCTAAAGTGACGTAGAACATATATATATATATATATATATATACTGTATCTATATACAGTGCTTGCGAAAGTATTCAACTCCCTTGAATTTTTCAACCTTTTCCCACATTTTAGGCTTCATACATAAAGATAAACATTTTAATGTTATGGTGAAGACTCAACAACAAGTGGGACACAATTGTGACGTTGAACAAAATTTATTGCTTATTTTAAACTTTTTTTATAAAAATAAATAGCTGAAAATTGGGGCATGCAATATTATTCGGCCCCTTTCCTTTCAATGCAGCAAACTCACTCCAGAAGTTCATTGAGGATCTCTGAATGATACAATGTTGTCCTAAATGACTGATGATGACAAATATAATCCACCTGTGCGTAATCAAGTCTCCATATAAATGCACCTGCTCTGTGATAATCTCAGTGTTCTGTATAAAGCACAGAGAGCATCATGAAGACCAAGGAACACAACAGGCAGGTCCGTGATACTGTTGTGGAGAAGTTTAAAGCCGGTTTTGGTTACAAAAATATTTCCAAAACTTTAAACATCCCAAGAAGCCGTGCAAGTGATCATATTGAAATGGAAGGAGTATCATACCACTGCAAATCTACCAAGACCTGGCCGTCCATCCAAACGACCATCTCAAACAAGGAAAGACTGATCAGAGATGCAAAAATGATCACTCTGGATGAACTGCAGAGATCTACAGCTGAGGTGGGTGAGTCTGTCCATAGGACAACAATCAGTCATACACTGCACAAATCTGGCCTTTATGGAATAGTGGCAAGGAGAAAGCCATTTCTCAAAGATATCCATAAAATTGTCGTTTAAGTTTGCCACAAGCCACCTGGGAGACACACCAAACATGTGGAAGAAGGTGCTCTGGTCAGATGAAACCAAAATCAAACTATTTGGGCACAATGCCAAATGATATGTTTGGCGTAAAAGCAACACAGCTCATCACCCTGAACACACCATCCCCACTGACAAACATGGTGGTGGCAGTATCATGGTTTGGGCCTGCTTTTCTTCAGCAGGGACATGGAAGATGGTTAAAATTGATGGGAAGATGGATGGAGCCAAATACAGGACCATTCTTGAAGAAAACCTGTTGGAGTCTGCAAAAGACCTGAGACTGGGACAGAGATTTTTCTTCCAACAAGACAATGATCCCAAACATAAAGCAAAATCTACAATGGAATGGTTCACAAATAAACGTATTTAGGTGTTAGAATGGTCAAAGTCACAGTCCAGACCTGAATCCAATCGAGAATCTGTGTAAAGAGCTGAAAACTGCTGTTCACAAACGCTCTCCATCCAACCTCACTCAGCTCCAGCTGTTTACAAAGGAAGAATGGGCGAGAATTTCAGTCTCTCGATGTGCAAATCTGATAGAGACATACCCCAAGAGACTTGCAGTTGTAATTGCAGCAAAAGGTGGCGCTACAAAGAATTAACTTAAAGAGGCTGAATAATATTGCACGCCCCAATTTTCAGCTATTTATTTTTTAAAAAGTTTAAAAAAAGGAATAAAGTTTGTTCAACTTCACAATTGTGTCCCACTTGTTGTTGATTCTTCACGATAACGTTAATTCTTTATCTTTATGTTTGAAGCCTGAAATGTGGGAAAAGGTTGAAAAATTCAAGTGGGCTGAATACTTTCGCAAGGCACTGTGTATATATATATACATATATATACTGTATATATATATATACATATATATATATATATATATATATATATATATATATAAAAGCATCATAATAATGTAGCACATTTTTTACAATACATGTAATAATGTAGCGTATATCTATTACGTACACCATTCTCGGTGACTGGGTGCTTGAATAGAAAATCACAACATCTACATTCACGTGACCATACTTTCGGTCCTGGTGTTGTCCATGGAGGAAATATCACACGGAGAGCACTATAACCAGTGTTACTCAGTTGGGCTTTCAGATGGCCAATTTTAACATGGACCAAATGTGAAAAAAGAAAACAGCATGCACTAATATTTTCTGAATTTATGAGACTATTTAAGTGTATGAGCACTTAAAAAAAAAATCAGATCCAATATGGATCAATCGAATAGTGCGCCATTTTTTTACGGATACATTGCAATTATGAACCTAGGAAAGTGTTTTTTGGTCTTGTATATTTTATTCAAGGCTAATATATAAAAATGGACGGCAAGTGGATTACAATACACATGAAAAATTGTCTGGTTTTCTCGATGAAAATCGTAATATGTTTTACAGATTTGTGTGAATTTAGTCTAAGATAAACAGATTTCTGAAAACATTGTGATGTTCCTTTAATTATTTAAGCAATCGAAAGGTGCAATGTGTGGCAAAATATAATACTAGATATAGACATGATGTATTACCTTCATTATACCATTCCAGTTATCTCCAGTAGAAACTTGAAAAAGAGTCAAAAAAGCCATTCCAAAGTTCTCAAAAGTAGCATGTCTACTCATTCCTTCACATGGGTGATCATCATTGCATACTGGAATAGCAAAGTGTGAATGAATATTACTCATGAATGTGATAATTTCTCATTCATTTTTAAAAACAAAACTTCTTTTAATTACTCACTAAGTTTTCCAAACAGCTCTACCCCCAGAGCTGCATAGATGAAGAACAGAAGCATGAAGAGAAGACCCAGGTTTCCCACCTAAAACAACCAAAAGAAAAGAACAATCGACACACAATAATGAGTATATTGATAATAATAAAGTAATATATAAAAGGCAACATCAGTATGTATATATATTTATATATATATATATATATATATATATATATATATATATATATATGTACACACTATCTGTATTAACCACCATTGCCCAGAATAGTAACTAAGTTTCTCTATCTCTCTGTCTCTCTCCAACTTTCCCTCGCCCCCTCTCTCCCATTCTCCCTCTTTCCCTCCCATTCTCCCTGTCTTCCACTTTCCAACTCCTCATCTCTCTCTCTCTATCCTTCTCTCCCACTCCCCCTCTCTATCCACTTCTCTCTCTATCCCACTCCCTAGAGCATAGGAAGCGATATGTTAATGACCCTCTGCTGTGAGCGTTAGCCGAGGGTCATGTGACTGTGATCCAATCTTGCGATAGGGTCACAGCTGCGGAGAAGAGGGAGGGAGGACTTTCTCTCCATCTCCTCCCCAGCCTGTCTCTGCGTATATTGCAGTACATTAGGATGACATATGAGTGCAGTGCGATATTTCAAACATTTCCATAGACTTGTCTGGGGGTGCGTGAGCCAAGACTCGATGCCAAACACAGCATGCTGCAATTCATTCCGCAAGCTGCTATGGCATGAGAACTCAATCGCAGATGGACACTGCCCCATAGTTTTACACTAGAATGAGACCAATCCGATGTTTTATCGGATTGCACTCATCAGTGCATAGCACAAGTGGAACCGAACCCTAAAGGGTGCTTTACATCGCTAGCGATTGCTAGCGATATTGCGAGCAATAGCACCCGCCCCCGTCGTTGGTGCGATATGTGGTGCTCGCTGCCGCAGCGAACATTATCGCTACGGCAGCGTCACACACACATACCTTGTCAGCGACGTCGCTGTGACCGCTGAACAATCCCTTCCTCTAGGGGGAGGTGCGTTCGGCGTCATAGCGATGTCACTGCAGCATCACTAAGCCACCGGCCAATCAAAGCGGAGTGGCGGAGATGAGCGGGACGTAACATCCCGCCCACCTCCTTCCTTCCTCATTGCCGGTGGACGCAGGTAAGGAGATGTTTGTCGCTCCTGCTGTGTCACACATAGCGATGTGTGCTGCCGCAGGAACGACAAACAACATCGTACCTGCAGCAGCACCGATATTAAGGAAAGGAGCGATGTGTCAGTGATCACTGTTTTGAATGATTTTGCGCTCGTTGATCGTCACTCCTTGGTGTCACACGCTGCGATGTCGCTACCGGTGCCGGATGTGCGTCACTAACGACGTGATCCCGACGATATATCGGTAGCGATGTTGCAGCGTGTAAAGCACCCTTAACTGTCAAAACAGCCAATATATTACCTCCCACATCCAAACAGTAAGTAAGCATTTTTTGAGTGAATAACTATAAAATGTGGGGTTAAAATTTCCACTCAAAACATAGTCTATGACATTCCCTGAATCAAATGAGGTGGTTGTGCAAAATTTCAAGATTGCAAATGCCACAGTGGACATACACACATACAAACATACACTCAGTTGTATATATTAGATTTAGTGGCTTGTAAACTTTGTATGTAAGATTTAGTAGCTTTATAAACATATCTTCATTTATAGGGAATCTTTCAACAAGATTTCACAGCCCAAAGTATTTATATGCACATGTACCCCTTTGAAAGAGAAATACAATTAGATGCCCAGTTCTTTCCTCTGTTACTGAGAAATAAGCATTTGAATTAACATGCAAATTAAGCTATAGATCTGAAGCTACCGTCACTCCGGTTCTACTCCTCACCCAGCTCTGACTACTCCTCCGTGCCTTAAAGGCTCTATGATATGTGACTTGAGCCAAAGGAGCTGTCACTCAAACAGTAAGAGGCAGCACAGCGCTGGGCAGAGAATAGAGCTGGAGTGACGGAGGCATCAGATCAAAAACTTAATTTGGATGTCAATTCAAACGCTGATTTCCAGTAACAGAGAAAGGGACTGGCTACGTAATGGTATTGCTGGATTTTTTTTTTAGAGCTGCGAAAATAAACAGTTTGGGGTGGCTGAAATCCTGCCAACAGACGTCCTGCAAAGGGAAAGACTTTTTTAAGTAGTGTCTAGTTTTGGATGACTCCTTGCGCACCACCACTAATCATGATGACAGTCAGGGATTAATATACCGTATATCTTGGACTTTACTGGACTCATATTCATATTCTGCAACATCCAGAATTCTCTAAATTGATAGAAAGCTCATGTACCACATTAAAAGTCAAATGGGTTCATCAGGAGGTCAGGATGCAAATATGGATAAAGCTTAACCAATATTTGATCATGGACTGGACCCAGAATAATATTCAATAATAGTAGTTGCACTCAAGTAAAGGAAAGGAGAAAAAAACAAGAATGTAGATGGTGAATATTGGAATGTGAATATGCATTACTGCTACGAAAACATGAAAAAAAGTCTTTGAAAAATATGAGTTACTTAGCATATAAAGGTGGCCAAATTTACTTGTGACTAGATACCACGTCAAGGTGTAACTCTGAGCCACCTTTATTTGCTAAGTAACTCATATTTTTCAAAGAAATATTTTCATGTTTTCTTACCAGTAATGCATATTCACATTCCAATATTCACTATCTACATTCTTGTTTTTTCTCATGACTCCGGAATGTCTGACTGAAGGCCTTTGACCTTCACCCAACAGCCCCCTACCCCCTAGGGTTCTTATCTAAAATAAACACAAACACTGCGTGACGTTGGATATAAAGGCCACAGCAGCCCCATTTATTAGTAACAGAAACATAAGCCATGTAACAATACAATTCTTCATTGAAGAACCCCCGAAAAAGGAGGGGGGGGGGGGGGGGTACCTGAAGGTTAACCAAAATGTTCCTTGCAACATCAGCCCATCTCCTGACCCTCAGCCGCAACACACCGACTCGAGAGCCCAAGCCAGATGTTGCCCACACTATGTCCCGCTGAGACTCAACCCAGCAAGGACCCGTTTACCAAACAATTGCACCGCTAGAGGTAACCCGCTCCGGCAACTGGGTTCCGTCCTCTCCTCTGTGCAAACCCCCACCTTCAGACACCCCCCTCCTTTCCGCCGCTGCGACAAATACGATCTTCCTCCTTTTCTTCGTTGATGTCGAAACCACAATCAGGGCGGGCGGGCGGGAACGATTACAGTCACTGTCCAGGTAGGAATGGCCCACCCCCCCTCTGACCTGCCCTATATACGACCCCCTATAGCACCACCCCCTGACCAATCACACTGACCCCTGATCCTAGCTGCCCCTTAGCACCACCCCCAAATTTCGCGCCCAAACTGACTTCTCCATTAACCCCTTATTAACCCTATGGCCTGCCATCCCTCCTAGTCATGTAGCCCTCCCTTGAGCCCCTTCGGGGCAGCAGTCCGGGCTCTTCCTTGACTCCGGAATGTCTGACTGAAGGCCTTTGACCTTCACCCAACAGCCCCCTACCCCCTAGGGTTCTTATCTAAAATAAACACAAACACTGCGTGACGTTGGATATAAAGGC